>NW_023276352.1:7500-261464 GCF_013357705.1 Chelonus insularis | reverse complement strand
TAACAAAAATGAATTGTTAAGTTAATATACACAGTGCATTTCATACCACGCATTTTTCTACTCTATAATCCGTTGTTTAACACGTAAGGCATTCTCGTAATATGTCTCCCTAACACTTTTCACGACATTTAACGTCAAATTATTCAAAAAATAATAGCAGTAAAAATAATATTGTAATGATGTAAAACAAATAACTCAACAAGAATCATTTCTGTTTGATTTGAAATATAAATGAAAATTTGGTCTACAATTGATCATTATCGCAGTATTCATCAAAATATGTAAAAAAAAAAAGACCTATAGTAATAACTATGCCAAAATTCGTCTTTTTTTAATATAAACATTTTTAATACCGTTTATTGACTTAATCAACAATGGATTGAGTGTTGCTATAGTGAGTTCATCTTTAACAACTAATTCGTCGTGATGAAACTTTATCTATTCATCTTCTTCAGCTTGTGCTTCTCTAGCAATAATTCATCAACTCTAACCCTTCTGTTTCTACTCTATCTCACAACCATACATAGATCGAATAGAAATGTATTATATATTTTACGATTTTTCTCCATTATTTCAATATTGTCTTTGTTACATTCATAAATTTCAAGCGGTGCCTCAAGTTTCATTATATCCTTGCTAGATTGTTTTGCGTTGGAAATTATTATTGTTGCTATTCCGTTGGATGCTGTTAGATCCTCAACATTAGTTAAAACTATTGATGGCAATAGAATTGATGATGGCCTCGTATTACTGGTAGAGAATAAAGTGGTAGTGGTTTGTCAGAAATTTCTTAAACATAAAATAATTTTTTTTCAGCTTCTCATTTTTTTATCTGTAAAAAATTTTCTATATTAATACATATGGGATTATTCATTTATTTGAATAATTAATTCTCAACTGAATATAAATATGAAAAAATATAAATAGTACTCCATTTATTGACGATAATATTCAGATACATACAAAGACTTACCTATAAATAAAGTTATTTTTCTATTATTACGTACATACACAAGCATATTTTTCACAAGTTCCTGATTTTTATTAAGATGGTCCTGAAACATGGTTCCTAGTTGTAGAAACTGACTTTAGATCGTATCCAAACTGTAGTGACAATATCAAATTTAGCACAGTCATCAAAGCACTGGATCCAGGAACTCTCAAACAAATAAATGATATTCTCAGCAGACCTCCTGAGTGCAACAAGTACGAGGCTGTGAAAAATGCGATCATAGAACGTCTTGCTAGTTCAAGACAGAAAGATATCCGTAAACTATTGAAAGGTATGACTCTTGAAAATCGGAAACCCTCGCAGCTACTCAGAGAAATGAGAGGCATCGCGAGAACGTCGATTGATAAAGACATTTTATACCAACTCTGGCTAGACTGCTTACCTGCTGATATCCGCACACTACTGATGGTTAAAGACAATAAAAACCTAGAAACATTAGCCAAAGTTGCTGATCGCATAATGGAAACACGAGGTTCATTCGTCATGTCAACAACCACTTATGTAGATCTCATTGATTCCTCTAATAAAACTCCCAAAGAGTTAGAGAAGAAATTAGATAATACTCATGCAATACTGGCTGCGTGTATTCGGAAGCTTGAATTAAAAAGGACCAAGAAGCCCACTTTGCTCAACAATTACAATTAGTTTCTAACCCTACTTTTCGAGTCATTCCACATGTTCAGCAGCAACTAGCTCAAGTGTCTCAACAACTTCGTAGGTCAAGATCAAGAAGTCGCCGACATGATGACTAGGGTGTATGCTATTATCATCAAAGATTCGGATCTGAAGCTAAATACTGTACAATGCTATGTACTTACCATATAAATTCAGAGCCCCAGGGAAACTAACCTCGCTGGCATAGGTTGGAGCCGTTGGTGACAGCGTACATCTTACACCTAAAGAGCTCCGTCTCCATATCGATGACAAGAATTCTAATATAAAATTCTTAGTAGACTCTGGTTCTGTAGACTCAATCATTCCATCAAGCATGGTTCACACAAAGGTACCACCAAGTAACCTCGTGCTGTTTGCTGCAAATACCTCAAGAATCAACACTTTTGGTACAAAAATCATCAATCTTGGTCTTAATCTTCGACGCAATTTTACATGGTCTTTCATTATTGCTGACATACCTGCTGCATTAATTGGAGCTGATTTTCTTGCACCTTTTGGTTGAATTATTAAGACATAAATTTATAGTAATTATCTATTAGTTATTAAGTATTAATAATTGAAAACAAAATTTCAAAATCTATGTATATATATATATATATATCCAGACCATAAAACTTTCTTAAGTTCAATAAATAATAACATTATTGAAAAGAATACAATACCAATTGATTAAACAAACAAAGAACCCTTATTTTTCCGTTATCTAAAGAAAATGTTACGGTCACGGAATTATCAAAAATCTCTGAAATAACTCTTGGGCACTACAAAACAGGTTAATTCTAATCACAAAGATCCCACTCATTGAAGTCGACGAATATCAACTTTTTAAATTATCACTTTACCCGGCCATGCAAGAAATAGGAAATGTTACCGGGTCTGCATTCATTCAAACCAGTGCTAATTATTTGATTTTATCAAAAAAATTGGATGAATATTCTCTAAGTAATCAAGAAAAATATTAACTTCCCAGTGGGAAGTTATAGTAATGGGTCCGATTTTGCGAATCCCGAATTTTGACATATCTCTACGTTTTAAGGTCCCCAGAGTCGAATACGATCGTTTTCCAGTAGACGTTTGTGTGTGTGTAAAAGATTATATCGATGTGGGACCAATTGCATTCGACGCGTAATTATGTAACTTAGAATTAATCAGATTTTCAGCGGAATCAGTCCAGCCATTTTTTTGCAGAACCAAAAAACTAGCAAAAATGGAAAATGACCTGAATTTCTCAATTTATAAATTATACCATTTTTTAGACAAAATTTCGAAATCTTTAAAAAAATATGAATATTAAATGATTAGAATACTTGTATGAAAATATGGTGACAATATTTCATCGAAAAAAAAAATTTTACAAAACAAAATCAGCAATGAAAGAATTTAAACTCGTGTCAGAATTGAGAAAACAGCATGAAAGACGCTATAATAGTCAATAATAATTGTCAATAATATGGAATTGTGTTCATAACAATTGAACATTGTTACTAACAAGTGATTATTGATCATAGTAATATTTAAATAATAAATTTTAAATTATTATAAACAATAAAAATAGGGACCCTTTCTATATATATGAGTACTTTGAACGCATAATTTTTTCTTTTACTAAAATTAAGTAACTAACCATATCAAATGAATAAAATCAGACTCATTTCGTTTATAAAAATTCCATTTGTTACAAAGAATGAGAACGGGTTCTATTCGAATTGTTTTTCATTTTTTCCACTAGGAAGTTGGTCGTGTGGACCTTTCGGGTCGCACCCAGAACACTGCAGAGCACTGATATTTTCAACTGCAGACCAACAAATGAATTCCATATTTGTGTCCTACAATTTCCTCTATATGATTTCACTCAACATTCCACTTGTGAAGCTGCACTTTTATCAAGGAAAGCTGAAGATCTACATAAAATATGTAACATCAAGATAAACTTACTATTCAAACCATATTGGAAATACTTGTACAACAGTAAGGGATGGATTTATTTATTACCTAAACCAAAAACGTTGAGTATTGTCTGTGATAAACAAAAATTTACTAGATTAACACTCTCTGGGTCAGGGATTCTGAGATTAGAAAATGGGCGCATTGGGAAAACTGATTACGCAACACTTATAGGTTACCATAATTTTCAAGGATTTGTTTCAATTAACTTTGATCAACTACCTGACTCGAATATAAGTGAATTGGTGCCAATATTGAAAAATATCAATTTAACATCCAGCAAACTTCTATCAAGGAAAAACATTGGTTTTAAGGAACCATCAGAATTATTGGACTATGAAACCACTCTAAGTAAACTAGAACAAGAAATGATTAACCTAAGTAATGAAGATCTGGAGGCAATTCCTACTCTTCATATTGTCTTAGAAACTGTTGGAATATACACAATGACAATCATAATGATTATCATGTTACTTTTCTTTGAAGAAGGGGAATTCAACGATGCTGTTATCCAAGAAAAAGACAACGTACCACCAGTTCCAGTAATCACTTTCAACTTTGACAGTGAAGAAGATAAGTCTTCAAGCTCAAAGTTTCCAATATTCAGGAGCTATGAGAAATCAAAAAAAGGCATAAAAAGAAAACCGGTAAATAGACTCTCAACGATCCAGAAATTACAAGATAACCCGGTCCCAGGGACATCCAAACAAAGGGATCCTCACTACGAAAATTTGCCATCAACTTTAGCTGATAAGTGTGAAAGTTAATTACAATTAATTGATCAATAATTACCATTATCCATGATAAAAGGTATATTATTAAGTTCATCTTAATTCAAAATAATATGATAATGGTATTTAAATATAATAATTGTATTAAGTATTAGACTCATAGCAATTAATTCATGATAATGTAATAGTAATTAGAAATGTAAAATATATAATATCAACCACCTGACCCTAACTAATCAGTGGGTGAATTTTCTTATTAAAGAAAATGTCTAATTCGGTTGGGTTGTATATTATTTATTGTCTAGAAATCATTCATATTCACTTTTAATAACCAATTTATATCATATAATAATTATAATCATGTGTATAAATAAGTACATCATCGAGACGATGATTAGAGTCAGGGGGGAGGTGTCACAACTGTCAAAATGGATGATTTCTCGTTCCTTTAAAAGAAAGAAATCTATCTTACCATCAATAAAAATAAAAGTTAACTATAAGACCCTACAGGGCCATAATTGTTATTCATGAAACAATAGATAAGGGACGAGATTTCATCATATTAGCTTATCTACGATCTTACGAAATAATAGATGTGGAAATTTACTGACGTCAACAACGCCATGACTAAAGTTTCACGTCTACATACTAATACAATTAAGACTCATAAACATATACGCCATAATATCATGTGTAAGTGGACTTCAATTGATATAAAAAAAACCATTTTTTAGGGAATAATCAGTCTAATCTCTGGCGTTGACTCTGACTTGTATTCTGATTGTCAGTCTTTTCCGGAGGCTTAGATTCACTATTAACCTATTTTCCAATTTCCTTATATTTCTCAACATTTTATGGGAGCTGTATAACTCTGCTTCGAAGTAAGGTTGAAAATATAATTCATAATATTTTTCCCTAAATAAAATAAGTGAATTCAGAGTAGGCTCAACCTCATTACTAGGGCCATACTTCGGTCTTGGGCTGGTAGTTGGGATATAAAGTCTGAGTCAATCATACCTAGAGTCTTGATTACTTTAACTAAATTAACTGAAGTGACACTTACCCATAAGGAATCTATTGGTAACTAAAATTTTTATAAATTACTATTATCACATTAATATAATATATCATATATCCTTGTTGTTGAAACCTTATAAAATAAAATTTATTAAACTCAATCCTCCTTTTATTTAAAGTAAACCTTTGAAGGAATATCTCTAAGTTCCTCGAGACTATAAGTGTATCCGAATCCATGTTCATTGCCCGACTTAGAACACAAGTAAATAAACCGAAATTATCTAGGGTACCTGGTACGTTGGTTAGTACTAAACATCGATCACCAGTGTTGAGGAAAGATTCAGTAGTAGATTAGTATCTGACTGTCAATACTGCCTTAGCCACTCTTATAATTTTAAATAAATAAGGGACGTTCATTCGAACGTCACACATTAAATAAAGCATTGACATTTCCGCTTATGTTTACGATAATGTTAAATGTTCCGTTCCTATGGACTAAGTTTTGTTTCTTATTCCTAAAATTTAATGTCTAATGTCCTATTGTAGACGATTGTTTGTGATAATTTTTCTAATAATTTTGAAATAAATGATAAGGATCTAGTTGCAATTGATAACATAAATCAATCAAATGTACCTGAATCACCGACACCTTCTTTCACAACAGCAGGAAACAGAAAATTCTTCGAACCTGTAATAATCGATCAACACTCTTTACACATTTTACAACTAAACCACCATTGAAAATATTTTCTGAAGAATCAAAAAATGAAGCACCACGAGAAAAAAGTATAGTCCTCAAAACTGAAACTGATACAAGGAAACAAACATTTGAATCTGTATTGACGAATCCAACTCTTAACCAAAATCCATGGAATAAATATGGAAACGGCACTTTTCATGAAAATATTATAAACAATTTTCATTGTTCGTGTATGATTCTGAAAGTAAGAAAACGATGCAATAAGGAAAGTTTATCATAAATAATATGTAATTTATACTATGATTATTATGCAATAAATGGTTGTGTTGTATTTTTAGCATAAAAATAAAAAAGTGTTGATTTAATATAAAAAAATTGTTATTTTTGACTTTTCTTATGTTTTTGATCTCCCCCGATCGACAGCATGTCGGGGCAGGCATCGAAAACACACATCACACCATTTATAACTTAAAAAAGTAAGTGGAAAAGAATAGAAAAGAATCGAGTTTCGTTAAGTCAAACATGACCGCGTAACAGGCTGCGTGCTGAATAAACGCACTTTCGACCGAGGTACAAAAAAAAATAGTATACACTATACGAACAAAAGGTTAAAAACCTACCCTGCGCAACATGGTACCCTCGGCTTTGCCTCAGGCATTATGTCGTGCAGGGCAGAAAATTTAACTTTCTGCCCTTATAGTGTGTTATGTAATTTTGCTCTTTAAAGGTGTCAATATGTACACCATATGCTTAACCTTAGAAACTTAAAGTTCCTCTTTTTAGTGCTAGCCTTTCGACCAACAGACAAGGATAAGGGGATCTTCGATAAAAGAAGTAAAAATGTGTGATTTATATAAAAACAATAACAAAATTTATTGAATAAAAATTATTAAAAAACTATAACAACAATTTAAACGTTACCAACAGATGATTTCTTTTACTCTGGTCGAGATGAATTACAATCAATTGGTCCTCAGTCGATGCTCCAGTCAGCGCAATACTCACTTTTACTCTCAAATCAATGTAAATATCGATTGAAAAATAATTTACCGATCAAATAAACTTCATCCAAAAATTTACAAACTTTAAAATATTATCAATACAATGTTCAATAGTCCAGTCAAATGAGGGAAATGGGATAATTTTGGTTTGCTGCGGCCAAATTGATCATTTATAGATGACTGGATCGGAAATTTCGCGAGAAACACAATGGTGTAGGTTAAATTTGTTTGGCACGCATAGGGGGGGAGTAAATCGCGAAAAACCGCCCCCCATCGCGAATTTCTCGATTTCTATGATAGATATGAAAAAATGTTTTAAATAAAAGGTGTTTAGAATTTAATTTTAATAAAAAAAAGTACTAAACACTTTTTTCCATATCTATGATAGATAGAAAGTTATTCGCGACTGAAGCTTCACTATTGACAAAAGATTCAGTCGCGTCTAAAAAAAGTAATAAAAAATACTTAATGCTATAAATATTACTTTGCGGCGATTTATTTCGAAAAAAGAAATATTAAATTACATTTTTAGAGAAAAATTTTTTTTTTTTATTAACCTTTTCATTATTTTCATTAACAATGAATTATTTAAATCCTTCTCATTTTGGTTCAAATGCACCGAACGTGCGAAAATTGGCATACATGTTCTCAGATATGTCAAGAACATGTATGCCCATTTTTAGATCGATTGAGGTAATCTTGGGAGATATAAATTTTTTCTCTTCCACATAATTTTTTTTTTGCGTCGAAAAATCGGAAAAAAGTACCTAAAAAAGTATAGCTAGATCGACAGGAAATTTAATTCTCTATCGATCTATATATAGGTATAACTTTTAACAGGTGCAGAATAAACAAAAACTTTGCATAGATGAAATGTTTAATTTTTAATTCTGCACATTTTGAGCTCAAAATCGGGCTGATCGGTGTATTTGAACCAAAATGAGAAGGATTTAAATAATTCATTGTTAATGAAAATAATGAAAAGGTTAATAAAAAAAAAAAATTTTTCTCTAAAAATGTAATTTAATATCTCTTTTTTCGAAATAAATCGCCGCAAAATAATATTTATAGCATTAAGTATTTTTTATTACTTTTTTTAGACGCGACTGAATCTTTTGTCAATAGTGAAGCTTCAGTCGCGAATAACTTTCTATCTATCATAGATATGGAAAAAAGTGTTTAGTACTTTTTTTTATTAAAATTAAATTCTAAACACCTTTTATTTAAAACATTTTTTCATATCTATCATAGAAATCGAGAAATTCGCGATGGGGGGCGGTTTTTCGCGATTTACTCCCCCCCTATGCGTGCCAAACAATTTTAACCTACACCATTGTGTTTCTCGCGAAATTTCCGATCCAGTCATCTATAAATGATCAATTTGGCCGCAGCAAACCAAAATTATCCCATTTCCCTCATTTGACTGGACTACAAGACAAAACAAGACTTACGATTTTAAGAGATGTTTCACGACGATCTGATCTCGATCTTACTTTTTCGACAACTAACTGATGCATCAAACTTTACGTATTTATTTAGTTGAATGTGACATAATTTGAAGTCCCTGCTTCAGGCGCGCACAGGTCCCTTTACATGGTCTTTCCCTTTTTGGAAAGCTAACGCTGTTATTACGTCACGTACTTTTTTTTAAAAATTTTATTACTTTTCGCCACGAGGGTTTTCTAAAAGCAATAAAATATCTTAAAGATGATCTCCTGTACGATTCTTCGAAACCCTTTCTATTTTAACGAAATCGCAAGAAAACTCATAGAAAAATAACTTAAGTAATAATCGTTAACCTCAATCCTTAAGTTTTATTACTATTCATTTGTAGCTTTTTTTAAAATATATCATAAATAATTATGTGAAATAATTGGAATACATTCAGACATTACAAGTGTAATATATTATTCTCATAAATTCTTATAAAACAAGTAATATTTCTAATGTAACTTTCTGAATCATTCTTCTAACTTTATAAGAATCTATAAGCAGGTTTTCTATCGTTTTCTATTGGAATTCATAAGAAATTTTTAATAATATTCTGATCGCTTTGTATAAGAGTCTATGAGCGCGTTTTGTATCGTTTTTTATCGGAATTTATCTTCTTACCAGAAAAAAAATTAGTTTAAACAAAAGGAAATTTTGATTCGCTCTAAACGTTTTTTATTTATACGAATTTGTTGTTAAAATATACACCTGTAGTGAAATTTATTAGTTACTTTATCCGAAAATATCCTGCTGATGATGAGATTCGATCCTGGCATCCTCGAGTCCACAGTCCAGTACGCTGCCGACTGCGCTACTTTAAAACATGGAGACATGACATTCACCTAATCTATTTGAGTTAAAAATTTAGAACAATTTAAATATTAATTAAGTTTACTCCCTAGGAAGTATTTCAAAGCAGAAATAGGATAATTGTCATTTGTAGAGATATGACAGTTAAAATGCAACTTAGAAATTATATTTTTATCTCAATGTCATATAATAGGGTTTTATTTGATTTAAAAGAAGAACATTAGAGAAATTCCTGTCAGAAATCAATGAATTCTTATCGGTAATCAATTTCTTCAGTATATCAACTATTTTTTTAAGAAACAATCAATCCGTTTGTCATAAGATCCTATGAGAATTTATGAGCAAGTGACGTTGTTTGATCCTCCATCTGATTCTTTACGATTGTATTGTCGAAGTTAACGAATAATTAACTATAAGTAGTAGATTCATCATCGAGTCCAAGTGCAAAGTATCACCTGGGGAACTCAATATCATTAAACCAAGTAAAGTGAATTTTTTATTCAGGTTCTTGCGAACCACTAAATTGATAATTGTAATGATTTTATAATAATCAAACCTCGAACTCTAGTTATAAATTACAAGTTATAAGCCAAGTGAAAGAATATCTTACATAAGAATAAAGAAGTGTCTTCAAACCTAACCATCAGTGTCTATTGATATTTGTCTACAATATTTCTGACTTTTCTGGCCCTTATTGAGAACCATCAAGGAAAAAGAGTAAGCATGATAGTTTCTTTTCTGAGTCCCCTTTTTTAGGTAGGTATAAATTTTGTGTATTGAAGTCAGATCTTAATTATTTCCTTTTTTCCCCTTCCATATTCAACACCTCGCACGATAAACTGCGTAGAACCGCCACTCCCGGTTAAGATCACAACGAATCCCTAAATCCAAATTAAATAAAGGGAACGACTTTTCGTACCCTGAAACCTACTGTTAGTCCGAGCGCTCCCTTCACGAAAGCGCGCTACCCTTTGTCCCTAATTTTGGGTCTTTAAATAATTATTAATTTAAATTATTAAATTACATAAACTCGGACATAACAGAGCAAATGTTATCAAATGGAAAAAGAACTTATTGGTAAATAATTTTCATTAATATATCAACCAGTGAAATCACGAACCTAGAGAATTCAGAACTTTCCTATTGACACAACCGGATAGGATTATAATGATTTTAACAAAAAGTTAGCGATTTTATAGAAAATAAAGAGTTTCTATAGAAAATGAAAATAGAGATTTGAATAAGAAATTGATCGATTCAATAAGATAATCTGACTTAAAACATTTATCTTCATTTCTAAATGCTACAAAAGAATTTAGCATTATTTAATAGGTTAAACTCCTCCAACACCCAATAGTAAATACCTACTGCAAAGCAAAATCCTAGTAGAAAATATTGTGATGAGAAAATATTCTCTAAGTCACATTTTCATGCTTGATAAATTCATGGTAATGGTCCCATAGTTTCTTATAGGAATAGTTATATATTGACGAAATTATTTACCAATAAGTCCTTATTCAATCTGATAACATTTTTTCTCCTGTCATCGTATACAATCGGACGGAGATTTAAACGGCGTCATCATCTAATAAATTCTTATAGGATCTTGTGAGTAATGGTCCAATAATTTCTTATAAATCAATTCAGAAATTAAAAATTGCAAATATTATTTGCTCATTGCTTCTTATAAAGTCTAATAGTATTTGTTCTTTCAAAATCCTATTGCACTGGACAGAAGGAAAAGTTATCACTTTCACTAATTGATTCTTATTGCATCTTGTAATATCTTTTTGATACATTATTATGAAACGTATTCAGAAATAAACGAATATTATTTACCTCTCATTTCTTATTAAAACTTTTTTGTTTTTCCTATTCATTTTTACATATACTTATAAAATTAACCAAAAGTTTTTTCACTCTTATCAATTCTGATTAATAGAGACTTATACACCGCTTCTTGTTCATTCTGGTAAGACTGAATCGTAAAATTGAAATGTATGATTTTCCTATTTGTTCTTATAGTGTCTTATACGATGCTTCTCAATGATTCTCATTGAAATGGACGATAAATTAAAAAATATTATTTTCCTATACGTTCTCATTAGGACGTATAAGGTTGACGTCCTATCCATTGTCTATCATTCTCGTATCATAGTTTTAAATTTTTGTACCTCCTGTAAGTTCTGGTTCGTTCTTATAATTTTTTTATGAGAACCGCGCTACTTTCTGATAGAACTTTGAAATGTTCTGGCGGGAATTGAGATGTTCGCGTCAGAACGAGGAAGGAAAAGGGGTAGAGTGAAGTACAGAGGGAAACTTGGTTATGGGAATCTAAGGGAATAAGAGAGAGAAGGATATATGGTATGAAAGTATGACTGTATTTTAGGGTGGAATAATTCGAAGTATCGGACTATTTATAGGTAACCAAGCTATGGATAGTTTATGTGAAGCATAAACTATAATAGTTAATGAACTATTGTACCGACTATCTTTTCCTCTTTTCTGATCTCTAAATAGTTAATGGTTTTTGGTTCTTATATACCAGGAAGTCGGGCTGGAATATATCTCCTCGAAATGTATGTGACCTTGAAAATATAGCTGCGCATATATGTATATGTATTCTCACTTACGTGACCGTGGCCTGTGGAAATTCGGCTCAAGTAAGTCAATTACGCAGCAGAGATGCATACAAAATAAAGAGAATCAAGACAATAGATCGAATTCTTGGACTTCCATTTAGATCAAGACAATGAGTACAAGTGAGTTTTTCGGTAGAGGACCTCCGTCCTCCTGGAAATAAGAGTCACGTGCCTTAGGGACACCTCCAATCCCTGAAAAATATGCAAATGAGGTACGCGTAGGGATCGACGAGATAATTGCGTCTACACGTATGTTATAGAAAAGAACTTTATTATACAGGTAACTTTTTATTACACGTACAGGATTATCTCCCCACATCCTGAAGCGAGCTAGCGTATTATTATTATTATGCTTCCAGAGTGGAATGTTATATGTACCTTTAGACTATGACCCGAGTACGGGACGGGAACGCAACAATTTAAGTAATAATTTAAGAGGCTATTGAAGACGCTCTCGTCAGTCAAACAGTCTCATACCATTTGAGGTGGTGCCTATTGTGACTCCACCTGTTATGAAAATGAAAAAATAAAAACATATAAGGGTATACTATCGACTTTAAAAAATGCTAAAAATCATTCAATAAAGACTTTCAAAAAGCCTGTATGACTTTTTATCCACTTGCAGCTCTCCTTAATTACTGATTTTTCAATAATTAAGAGTTAATGAGGGTAAGATTTTACAAGTTGAAATTTTTTTTTGTATCTGTAATGAACTAATCGTTAGCTAGTTTGTTAATTTTTACAATACTCCATTGCAAGAATGTATATTATAATTAATTTTCGAAACTTCCAGTAGTGTATTATAGACTTACGACTCTACTCAATTATTGTTGGCATAATAATAAAGATTTACGGAGTGTAAGATTTACTATAAAAGATTCTTAACAAATTTCTCTCTTATTCATACGTATAAAAATTCTACTAAAGTTCAATGATTGTTTTATAAACTTACGACTCTACCCAATTATCAGGACTTATAAAGCGTAAGATTTATTATAAAAAGAACAATACGTAATAAACCTTATATAATATTTATAATAAGTGCAAAGAAAAATATCCAATATCACATGACACAGTAAATAATAACTGTCAAACTTTTCTTCTATTTTGTATAAGGGGTAAATACTCCTTTTACATAATGTTATCACAATTTGGTCATAATACATCACAACAGTATAAAAACGCTCCACTTCCACTATTACTGTCAGAACCATGTAAGCACCCATAAGCTTATGAAACATTGTTTTAATACGTAGCATAAAAATCGAGTGTGTAGCTAGTATCAGGTTTTCCAGAAAGATGAGCTCGAGGGTTGCAAGAACATACTCGTTTCATCACACTGACAGATAAATATTAAGAAATTTGACTTTTTTTTCTACCTGTTCTATCATCAGTTTCTCCCAAGTTTTGTGGATACTGTTGAGCGCTGTCGAGTGACAATTTATTTCCTTCGAGACTTAGTTTAGCTGTGCTTCACGTAAACTGCTGAAGAAAATAGCCATTATTAGATGTACTTTTAATCAATAAAAATTAGAAACTTCAATAGACACAAAGTATTAAATTGTATTTAAGCTCCTGGAATCATTTATTCAACCTGTAATTTAAGTATACTATTACTTACTGTACGTGTTAATGGGAATGTTATGTTAATACTATCATCATAGCTGCCGTTCCAATCATCAGTATTCAATGAGAATAATTTAGCACTTTTGAAGCCATTTGACTTAATTCATTCAGCCTAAAAATAATGAAATTAATTAATTTTATTAAATAAAGTGAAAATCAACTATACTTCATTAATTCGTTTAAAATGATAAAATTAAATAAAAAAATGATGTGAAGAAACAGAACTCAAAAACGTTCCTCAAAAGTATACTTACTTGTTCTAGAACACTAACGCGATCATCGTAAAAAATCCATTCATCGTATCTATAAGAATAAAGTGGTCGACTATCTTCATCAAATACCTTATTAGCGCCTATGCTTATAAACCAAAAAATTGTTGGATAACTGGAGCCATAATTTCATGATTCAGTGACTTATAAAGTTGATAAGAATGACCATAAAGTGGAATACCAATGACAATTTTTTCCTTAGGCATTCCCTTAGACACCCAATACATTGCTGAATAATTAAAATTTAATTTAGCTAAATATCCTGTTTCTTGTCTTCCTGGATATAATGGTACAGTTTCTCCAAAGTTTTTGTGGTTGCTGTTGAGTGCTGTCGAGTAACAATTCATTTCCCTCTAAACTTAGTCTAGCTGTGCTTCACTCAAGCTGTTGAAGAAAATAGCTATTATCGGTCGTACTTTTAATCAATAAAAATTAGAAACTTCAATAAACATAAAGATATATAATTTAGACTGGTAACTAAAGAACTTCCCTACCTTTCTGGATAAATTATAAATTATTAATTTCTGTACAGGTATTTTTGAAGCACCGTAGATAATCATCAAACAATTATTACATTAAATATTATATAATTAAAGATTGATGAGTATTGTTTATCAATAGCTTAATTTTATAACCTTATTCAAAATCATTTATTACATACATGTATGTTTATTAAATCTTTCGACTTACCTTAGGTAAATCGAAAAGACTTTGCTCTCGAACAAAGCAATAGATCCTTCAATAAAGTTCTATGATTGTTTTATTAACAAAGGTCATAAATTTTCTATTTTCTGAGATAAAAGTCAAATAATTTATAATGTGTAAATACATCAATTATAACCTCAATTACGAATGATATTACATGACATGGCTTATGACGGCATTGATGCTATTGATGCGCCTCTACAGGAAAACGCAGGTACTTGTATTTTTAAAAATTTGAGTCCTTCGCTCGTTGAGGAAAAATAATAGCTGATGTTACGAGGTTAAGGTTTTCCTTCCGTACATCTCATATCTGAACTCCAAAAGCGGTGTTCGGATAATTATTACATGAAAAAAATGTTGTCCCGACACATTAATTTTATTCGATTCGGAAATATAAAATAAGTCAATTGAACCTAACGAGTAGAGACAATTTGAAAAGAAGTTAGTTATTTTTTCTACATTTAATTTAAAAAAAAAATAATTCCAGTAAAAATATACAAAAACGAACGATGAATAATATATCAATGGAATATAATGAACAACTATTGTTTTCAACAAATGTAACTTGAATTTTTTTTTAATAAATATTCATTCTACGATTTTTACAGATTTCTAGCGATTACTTTAGATGCATTATATTTCCTTTATCATTAAGATCACCAAAGATCGTCGTAAATGTGGCGTCACTTCACCTGATGCACATACATCTATTTGAATCAGTATTTTGTACTTCTTTTGAAATATTTAAAAAAATTTAGCCACTTTAGTTTTCCAGACTTATCAATTAAATATTCATTCATTGACACAAATTCTCCTGGAGAGCGTGATATCTTGCTGCATTTATCTATTTAGTGACAATATAGGTTCAGTTACAATCTATAATTTTTACAAACCAAACCAAGTTCCACCATCGCTATCCCACTGGAAGGTCCTATTCTGCTGCACGTATAGCGGAAAAGCTCGTTTTGAAGAATTTTACGTGATATTTTTTAAATAATTATTAATCTTCTATCAAAAATTTGCGAGATTAAATATAACTTTTATTGAAATAGTAAAATAATTTCTTTTTACACACATAAATAATTGTTATATTGGTACTTCTTTAATAATAATATCCTGGTGTCGAATAATTCGCCGATGACAGATGGTACGAAGAAAGAGAAGGAGGTTGTGTCCGTGGAACAGGAGGATAATAAAATCGTTGATTTTCCAATACTTTTATCCGCTGAAACAATATTAAATTTTATTGCCTTATATCTTTTTCCGTAAGTTGTAATTATTTTCGTTTTGAGTAAAGAAAGCATCAGATTTATTTATTTAAAAAAAATTGTTTAAAATCGTTAGTGTACAAACAGATCCACGCTATTTTTTTGACAGTATTAATTACATAGAGAAACTACAATATTTTTACCTGGGTGTTTGCCACTCAAATAAGAATGATTTTCCTTTATTCCTTCTTTAATAATAAATTAAAAATGAAATTATCAGCTTACCTCTTCAGCGACGGTGAGTCTTTTCTGCATTTAGTCTACTTTAGCGACTAACCCACGAACAATTTTTGAAGTTCTAATACTTTCTCGTGATTGTTTTGCTCCATGAGTCCCTTCTGATGGATGTGAATCTAATACTCCGGCATAACCAGATGACATACTTTGCTTTCTGCTGCATAGGCGGACGAAATGCAACTGTTTCCTGATGACAAGAACATGTAGGTGCTTCGTTCACTTCGTGTATATATATAAAAAATTGTTAACTGCTGAAGACTTGGGTTAGAAAATGTAGTACTAGAGGAAGTAATACAAAGACCATATAAAAACCTGTCATATGGGTGGGGCTTAGGAGGAATGTTGGAAATATGAATTTACTCCGCATGATTTTATATTGCCATATTATCAAAAAATATGATTAAAAGCAGTCAAAAGTAAAACAGTATAATTTATGTACAATAAAAGAATGTAACCAGTATTTTAGTTTCTCCATATACAAAAGAAATATTTGGGTAATTTTATACTATCGCGGTCCCCTCGTTTTTTGGCTCTAGAAAATTGAAAAATCATCGAATGTCTCCCAAAATCACCGTTTTTTGTTAAAAATCGTATATAACATTTCAACACGCAGTTAGATCATACTTATTTTCTTGATCTATCAATCAAAAAATCATTTCATTAAAATATGTCTCTGTTTCTTTTATATGTGTTAATACTCCGTCAACGCCAGCGTTTGCATGTTGACATGTATTACAATTACTAAAATAGTGGTGGGGCGATATAAGTTCGAGCAGAACCGCGTGTAGTGGTCATGCAAGACAGTTCGATAATACGTAGAGATAGTATCTTTTCCGATTGCAACAAGTGTACACGTGTTGTCTCGGTCATTATTAACCTTTTTATACAATTAGTGAATTTATTAATGCGTGAGTGAATAGTTAGTTTTACATTAGTGATTTCATAAGTGTGGTTTTTACAATGGGTCAACAAAAGAATAAGAGGATATCCCACTCAAGGAGGAGAGTATATGTGAAAAAGTAAGTATTATTGTACATATTCTTCATGAGAAAAGTTATTAGATTACTTAATAATAAAATTATAGACTAATTCATACTATTTCCTTTAATTTAAAAATTTCCGAAGCGAGATTCTTTTTGTATTTTGTTTTATGAAATGACATTTTCTACTTATGTACTAAGCTTATTCTCTCATTATTAAGAATTGATTTGTTAAATGGTGAGGCTAACATGATAAGACATTGAGAACATTGTCATTCAATTATTATTTAACATATAAGAGTGTCAACATCAAATTCTTTATATCTAGGAAACACAGAGGGAAACAGTGTGTTGTTCTGTGTTTTTGTTCCAGTGGTTTAAATTTAATATCTGTGGAATGTTAATTTTTAACTTATTTTTTCTAGACTCAGCATTACAAATTGAGTTATTTGAAAATAACTATTTGTTTTTCTTTAACCCACAAGAGAAAACAAGAATTCCGTTTGTTGCTATTTTTTGGTAACCAAAATCTAGAGTAGCGGTAGATACTCGGCGCCAAGTGCACATTCACCTTTTCCCTCTCTCTCTCTTTCTCACTAGCGCGCTCTTTCCCCCATGAGCGCCGAGGCTACCGACTATACTCTATACACGAAAAATTTTGTGTGGCGTCATCAACGCATCTTTATATGCAAATATCTTTATAATTGCTACATATTATGATTTCATATTTAATAGGTAGTTATCTTATATCTTATATCTTATATCTTATATCTTATATGAGAATTTTTTTATTAATTATTAACGGAGTTATAAATAAGCCACGCCCCTAACAGCGATATTTCTGCTATTCAAGATTTTCTCGCTCGCTGTTTCACTGTACTTAATCAAGCGCTCTATCATGTGTTCTCGCTTACTGAATGTGTCTTTTGTCACTTTCTTTCACATTGGGCTCCCTACAGTGCCCTCTTTCTTGCGTTACGTATTGTTATCACTCTTTTTCACGTTAACCTCGTAATATTTCCTTCTCTCTTGCCTAACCAAGAGACATCTATGTTCTGAATAATGAAAAATGTTTCCCGCGTGTTGTATATCGATTTAAATAAACTTTTTTAGGAATTATTGGTAAAGAAAAGTTTCAAATGATCAATGAAAAATAAGTGTTTGTCGAATAATAACAACAAAAGAATATGATTAAAAAAGTAAAAAGTGTTTCCCGCGTGTTGCATATCGATTTTAATAGATTTCATTTGGAATCATGGATAAAATGATGTTCTAGATGATTGAAAGAAAAAACAATTATAACAAATATCCAAAATTGTTATAAATTTTGTGGTTGGCTTTAAATAATGTCTTATTGAAATATCATATTTTTCACTATTTTTATGAGACATTATTTCATTGAACTTTTTTCTATTTCAGAAAAATAAAAAACTGGCTTGGCAAAGTCATAAAAGAGCAGAAAATACACCTATGTAGCATAGGAACTACCTAGAATTGTTATAAAGTTTTAAATTTTCGAAATAAATAAAAATAAAAATTAAATAATTTTTAACGTTGTTGTCTTGAGACAGCGCGCTCGGAGAGCGCGCGTTGTTTCTAGTAACCTTATTGAAAAAAAAAATTAATTTGGAAGAAGAAAATTTTTTTGGAAGTTTGGTGACTGTCTCCAAAATTCCACTTTGATCGCACGAAATGTTACCAAACTTCCACTTGCACGTACATATACTACTATATGAATTTCTGGTGTCTATCTGTCTGTTCGGGGTAATCTCCAAAACGGTTAATTCGATTGCGACCAAATTTAACAGATATGTAGAGGGGGTTTGTTCGGAAAGTTATATGCTACTTTTTGTTAATGTGAATTGTTTATAACAATTAAATTTGTTATAAACAATTGAAAACAGGATTTATTCAATATATTTGAGATCTTTCAACGGGAAATTTTTTCTTTTACTGAAACAATGTTATCCACTGTGTAAAATGGATATAAACATACTTCTTTTGTTCGTAACATACCATTTGTTGTAAAAGAACAGAAATTGAGTTTTACGATCATTTCCTTTCATCATCAGTAAGAGTGCTCCTGTAACTGGAGGAGTTACCCAGTGAACACAGAATGTAAATGTGATATAACAAGGAAGTAACAAGTTACGTAACTTTTTTGACTTATAGGTGACATAACAATTATATCAAATTTGAGTTTTATGATATGTACCTAATTGTTACTTCTATGTTACGTATCAGTTACATGGCATTGTGATTGTAGTATAACGTCACAATTGTGACGGCTATATTATGTCCTCGTGACCAAACAATGTTACTTTGAAAAAAACGTCACAACAGTGACTCTTATGTTATGTTTATGTTATGTCGCAGCCGTTTCCTCAGTGTAACATAGCATCAATAAAATGAAATAACATCAGTGTAATGTAACTTACGTTACATATGTTATATAGACACTGCGATACATGAATTATTTTGCATTGGATATAATATTTTGTTACATAACTTAGTGATGTTGCTTATATGTTTATGTATATGCTTATTTGTAATACATAACTTATGCTACACAAATGGAACATTAATGGTACATAACTTTGTTACAAGTGTACTATGGTAAATGTATACATGGATGTTATTATATATAACGTTCACGTTTTAATCTTCAATATCCGTTATTAGGTAAAAAATTAAAAAACTAATTGTCATAAATCTATTTTTTGTAACAAATTTTGATATTTCCTCAGTTATTCTGCTCCTTTTAGATTCTTGAAGAATAGAATTCATTATATTATATGGTTCTTAACCGTATATCCGACATTTATCGTATTTTTCTGTTACTTTTCTTTTTTTTATAGATTTCAAAATTATTTTGGAAGTTCGGTGACAGTCACCGAGTTTTTGTAAAAGATCTATTTTCTCTGCAACAAATTTTGATTTTTCCTCAGTTATTCTGCTTCCCCTAGATTCTTGAAGAACAGAACTTATTATATTATATGGTTTTAACCGTATATCCGAGATTTATCGTATTTTTCTGTTACTTTTCTTTTTTTTATAGATTTCAAAATTATTTTGGAAGTTTGATGACTGTCACCAAACTTCCATAATCGTTGTAGGAAAGTTTGGTGACAGTCACCAAAATTCCAATTCGTCACCAAACTTCCACTTTGGTCGCACAAAATGTTACCAAACGTCCGCTTGCATGTATATATATATATATATATATATATATGTATATATATATACTTCTACTGTTATTCAAGAGGAACGCTTCAACTTCATAGCTATAGATATTATATCAACGTTTCTATGTCAGTAACACGGATGATTTGGTGATGTGAACTTACAAGTTTGTCCCCTACTAAAAATTGCTCCAACGCGCCTAAAGAAGTTTTCACTTCAAAAAGAAGTGAAATCCGCACAAAACAGGCATCTAGGAATGCCTGTAAAAACTGGCGCCAAGTCCACATTCAAGTAAAATTAGTATAAATGGAAAAAAGGTAAGATCAAAAAAACATGTGAAATCAAGTAAAACGCCAAGTTAGCTGCGTCTTTTTTCATAATTTTTTCGAACTAGCAATGTACTATTGACTTATAAAATTTCAGTTAATTTTGAAGTACAAAAAAAAAATCTTCAAAACCAAAAAACTATGGAACTTGGCCCAATTTTGTCATTAAAGTCTGCCCAATTCAGTTTCAAATGTTCTTATGTACGAACTATAATATATGGAACTGTTGAAAGAATTAAAAAAATTGGGCCAAGTTCCATAGTTTTTTGGTTTTGAAGATTTTTTTTTTTGTACTTCAAAATTAACTGAAATTTTATAAGTCAATAGTACATTGCTAGTTCGAAAAAATTATGAAAAAAGACGCAGCTAACTTGGCGTTTTACTTGATTTCACATGTTTTTTTGATCTTACCTTTTTTCCATTTATACTAATTTTACTTGAATGTGGACTTGGCGCCAGTTTTTACAGGCATTCCTAGATGCCTGTTTTGTGCGGATTGATCTTATAAAAGTATCATTCGAATGACAAATATTGGTAATTTTTAGAGATAATTGATAGCAGGGAGAGGGAGAGTGGAGTTGATCCATAGGCCAGCCATAAGAGCTGTATGCAATTTTTTTAAATAATATGTCGACTCGATAACTTGAGTTATTTTTACAGATTTTTGGTCGCAGAATCCAAATCCGTCGGTTATTTTTATCTAGCACCACCGGTTCAAAAGTTATAAACAATTGAATGTTTAAACCTGTTTTGCAGCTAAACTATAATACATAGGAAAAAATTATTTTAATAAAAAATGTTTGTTATTCAAAAAGGAACAACTTTTATTTAAACTATTTTTTTGTAATTTTAATAATTTAAAAGTTATAAGTAATACAAATATTTCTACTAAATTCAACGCTCGGCGCCATATTTGTCTACATTTTTTTTGGGTCATAGGCGCGTGGGACATATGGTCAATTCTCTGCCCGCAGCATTAGGACCTTCAAGTCTTTATTTTTACTTCTATGACGAGTGGCAAAATTTTTCCAAGTTCCATAGCTCGTAGAAAATATGAATTTCTACTGGAAAAACACATTTTTCGATATATATACAGATCGATAGAGAATTTAATTCTCTATTGATTAAGCTATACTTTTTTTTAAACTTTTTTTTTTGCATAATATAATTAATTAATTTTTTTGCGAGTTTCTTTGAACTTTAAATTGTTTGTGAACTTGTCCGTTGATTTTTAAGATACATGATAAAAATAGATATTGATTTATTTTATTAATAATTAATTCATTATTGGTTGACTAGTATTAGACTCATTAATGATTGATTACTATTTTATATTATGATTTTTTATTATAGCATGCCAATATTACAACAAAAAATAAAGGCGCCAGAAGTAAAAAAAAATAATAGCCACCGATTAGAATTGAAAAAAAAACCAAAAATTAATATGTAAGCTGTAAAGAAAAATAAAAGAATAGTAACTCCTAAACTACGATTTATATCGACTCAAAAATCGATAGACATCTTTGTTGCACTACTAAAAGAGTGTGTGCAAATTTTAGTTCCTTCAAATTGACCGGAAGCCACTTTTTTTTTCTTGTGATCTACAACACTGAATCTTTTTTTTTTTAAAGTAAATTTAAAAAATCAAACACATATAAAAGAAACAGAGAGCGCAAAAATTTTTCTAAGAATTTGACTTCATGGTACTTTTGAGTCTAATCTTCAAATAGTACATTGTTGACCGAAGGGAGCTAAATATGATATTTTGACCTGAGTGTAAAATTGGAACAAAGTAATACTATTTATGATGAGCTATGACTCTTAACAATTATACATTGTTGATAACAATATGAATTTGTTATAAACAATTGAAATTTGCATTTATCGATTAACTAATGCGTATATCACATGGATTTGGATTCTATCGGCGGAATAATATTATTAATGATAAGATATGAATCTTAAAAATTACGAATTGTTTATAACTATTCAAATTTGTTATAAACAATTACTAATGGGAAGTTCGTCGTGTTAGCACAGACAAAGTGTGCTTAGACCCATTTTATATTTATTGATACCATATTTTTAATTTGTTTACGTATTAAATTGTTTTCCAATGAGTGTTAACGCCATCTCTTATCTTGTTATACGGAATTCAATGTAACAAATATAAACAGAAATTTCCTCTGGTGACACCTTGTGATGACGGATTTCAATCACAAATATCGGTAAAACTCTAAAAATGGTCATTGATTTTATCTCCTAGCCACTTCGAATTTTCAAACTGAAAATTTCATCATTTATTTATGCTGAAGTGCATAAAATTATATATTAAAATTTGCTTTTTGTTGGCGCATATCGCCTGACACTCATCATTTTCCGAATTTCATGGTCATTCAGTTGTATTTCTATGTTTTATGGTGCAGTTACCTACCTCCCAGCATTTCGCAGATAAAATACAGAGACCTATTTCTAAACAATTATATTTCACAAAAAATCGCAGTGTCAGGCGATGCATAATATCAATCTAAATATTCACCTGTTATTTCATTTATTTCTAAACAGTCTAAATATCGAAATTTTCTGTTCGAAAAATTATAGCTCTGTCGGTAACTTCAATAGCCTCTTAAGTAATTAATTAAGCAATAAATTACAATATCTGAAGAAAGAATAATCTACAATTTTACAATCGTGGGTTTGCGGAGCACCGCGGCTTCGCCCAATGCCCTTGAATAATGATTCAGAAGCGAGCTCACCGACCTTGGTGCTAAACTTTTCCAGGAGATGTTGCTTCCTACCCGGGACTGTTGCCTTGGACTTATGCTGCGTCAGGGGACGTCGTTGACCAACGTCGAACTTCCCGGCGTCCTTTTCAGCAATGTCCGGGCGGGATCTCCTCCCAAAGAGAAGCTCCGTCTACTCTGCTATCGCAGCGCCGCTCTAGCCGCAACATGATTTCTTCTATAGTTTGACCTTTGAAAGTCATGTGGAACTGTTCCTTATCGGTGGCTGATATGGCTAGTAACTAAATTACCTGAGACATGCTTTGGGTCTCTCCCGTAGGTGGAAGCATAAGTATCTCAGCAGGACGTGCTAGAAGTGAAGATGTCACCACTTGACACGAAGGGACATAAAACCCTCCTGGTTTTCGGTAGAAATAGGAGTAATCCGGAAGATTGCAATACCATAAGTCTGTAAATTTCCTAAATTAAATAAGTATTATTATTGAATTATTTGTTTGCTGATACTAAATTAATTGCGTCCTCCTCTTCTGGGCCAGGAGGGAGGTCTCTTGAGCCAGGAAGTCAAGTCTTTATGCAAGTTTGGAAAATGAGATGAACCCAAATTGTGAGTCTACAATGGGAAATAAAAATAAAGACACAAATAAGGGCAAAGAGGTGGAGAATAAAAATAAAAAGTCAAATAATAGAACCTTCGTCGTCTTGTAACAACTTCCCACTCAGCCAAATGATATGTAAAAGATATCTGTTAGATATCTTACCTTAAGAGACCGATATCTGACAGATATGCTGAAAGTTATCTGTCAGATATCTAATGCGCCGGTTTTAGAGCTCTACAAGATATCGGATAGATATCTGGAAAAGATATCGTATGGATACCAAATCTTATTTTTCTAAATGTAGTGTAAGGATATTTTTTATTATTTTCACTACTTTATCCTGTGTAACGTTTTTCACAGAACCGACAATCGTATCTGGGATTACAAGAAAATGAAAAATATACGAAATGTAATATCAATTGACTTGTCAATAGAATGATTTGTATATTGTTACGCCGTGACTACCTCACACCATACGTGTATTTAATTTTTGCTGACTGTAATATTATTACGCCTGTGTCTCGAGACTCATGGCAACTCTCTTACTTATTTTTCTCAAGCGCAGTAACACATTAGTAGCACTACTTTTGTATTTTGATATTTTTTCATTTTTGTTATTCAGTCAGTCGACAGGAAACTATCATTGAAGTAGAAACAGAAATAAATAAAGTTTTCTCGATTCATGTGAAGAATAAGAATCAGAATATTGTCAATAAGTTTAGAATATTCAGTAATAAATAGAAGTGATTAATTAACTGTACTGTTGTTAACTATAATTTTAGTGCTAAACATTTAAGTGTAATTAATATTAGAAGTGACAATAAATTTGTGATCACTTAAAATAAATTTTTGTGTATTTAAATTGACTGAAATCCTGGAATTTATCCATGGCATAACAATATATAAATTGATATGCAGAATTTTTAAATAAACTACAAAAAATGAGCATTTCACAGACTTATAACAATGATTACAACGTACAACTTAAAAAGTTTTAACTTTCATTCTGATCTACTAATAAAAGAAGATATATATTCAAATACGAATTAGAATTTTCATGAACTTCATGCCATCCACTTTAGTTCTATTGTGAGCACTACTCCAAGTAACTTCGTATACTACGTGTTCATTAAAAATACCGAGCAAAGCACGTTTTGTATGTTGTACATAATCCTCACCGCCAATTTTTTTTATAAATGTACGCTGTATTCACACAAACAAGGAAAAATCATATGTAGGAAAGATAAATAAAATTATTTGAAGAAAAAATAATTTTTGAATTTAGTAAATTAAATATTAATGGAGCAAGAAGATCGCAGTAAATTCAATAGTTAAATGCATTACAAATGTTAACGTCATTTTTTTTAAAGATAATACTTTTTCCAAATAAATAAAATTACCTACCATAAACAAGAACTAAAAAAAAAAATTTTCCAATACGTTCAAAATTGATTTAAAGAATAATAAAATATTTGCAGTGTTGGAGAGTTTGCAGTGCATACAGTTCTGCACAATTCATGATTCGTCAATACAAAAATATGAACGTATTATTTAAATGTAATACCTAAAGAATTTACTGCAATCTCTTCAAATGACATTTAATTATTGGCAATATATCTCTAATAGATTCAACAAAAAATATTCATCATTGCTTACATATCGTGCTCGAGCTACTGCATCTTCTTCTAATAGGGAATCGAACTTTTTTAATTCCTCCACTGTTTTTATCGGTAAGTTTAACGGCGAGATTTTTCCATTATCTTCTTCATGATCACTAGATGCAGGACCATATTTATCCAACAAATGAAGATTGATACTTTTAACTTTTGTATTAAGTGCTACCAATTGATTCTCCTTCATCAATTCTCGAGAAACGATGGCATCTATTTTTTCATGTAACGACTGCATTGCAATACTGCAACATTCTACTCAAGACGAAAACGTAAGTTTAAAATAATCAGAAGTTTTAAAATTTAATATTCAATTATTATATTTACATACTACAGCATGATTCACTACATTTAAATGATCCATTTTCGACTGCTCCAGCTTGTGCACTCATTACATTCGAAGATGGACTTTTACTGATGCCACTTGAAGCAGTCAATGTTTCATTCATTTTGTTCACATGAATGCATAATGGTAACATATCTATCGGGAAAATTAATAATTTTGGAAATAGAAAAAAACGTAACGAAATTTGAATTATTTGATTTTCAATAGAATAGACGATCCGAACTTACTAGTTCGAACGTCACTTATAACGGTGGGTTTGTTTATTAAGTTTTCCTTTACGATGTTACTTCTTTTATATGATGAACTATCTTGGGCATTATCTGGAGTATTTTCATCTTGCATTTGTTGTGATTTATTTACCACATCCACATCTTCTGTATCTCCCGCAACATAGTTTTTATCATTCCAATCACTTCTAAGATTTTGTAAAGATTCATTTGATCCAAGCGGATTCTGGGGAAAAAAGTGCCATAATGTAGCGGTGGACTCTTGGAAGCTTCTCTGCTGGATTCTGATATATTATTATTAATTGACTCATGCTTTGAACCTGTGAAAAGTCAATTCCATTTTTTTAAACGTAACTCAGTTTTATTCAATCAAACAATTGTTAACAATCTTAATAATTTAATTTTTTTCTTACTTGTGGTATTCTCAATAAATATAACTGGTTTTTCAGATGAAGTAAAGGTTTTCTTATTTTTTTCTTCAATATAATTCGTTGGAGGTTTTTGTAATTTTGTGTGAGTACCTATATAAAATGAAAGCATTTTTAAATGATTGCATTTATCTGGAACGCTATTAAAAAGTTGTAGCATTTTATCAAGTTGAAAATATCAGTAGTTAATCATCAATTCTAATACTTATGCAAAAAAAATGTGTATTATCAATAAATAGAAGCATACATTTTCCATTCTGACCACTAACTTTTATTATTATTACAATTTTCATCTACAGATTCTTCATCAGAAGATTGATCGTTATCAGATATGATATACTGTTTTTTCCTTTTATCAGTTTTCGGCAGAATTTTTTTTATCCTTTTATCTATATATAGATAACAGTTAATAATGTGAGTACAAACGAAATTTGCAAATTTTTACTAGGTTATGAGCACGCTAATACGATAGTTTTTTTCAATAAAGGGAAGATAACTATTCTCAATATATATTTGATTAAAGTACTTACATGGTTTCGAATCTTCAATATCAGATGACGAATTATAACGAAAAGGTAAATTTATATGACGTTTTCGTGAATTTTTGGCAGTTGGTCCTTTTGAAAGCTCATTTATTGCCTCCTCATCGTTAGTCGAAACGTCAATTAGTTTTTTTTCAATTTGTCTAGTTTCTTCAAAAGTACCTTCACAGAAATTTATAAATACTTGATATTATTCTTTAATACATTCTGAAATGTAAAAATTCTTTTCAAAACTCACCGTATGGCCCTATGTATTTTTTATAATTTATATTTTCCAGGTCCTCGACGGTTGCTTAAATTGTTTCGTTTTTAGACACAACCAAAAGGATGAGATTGTTGCAGACCATTTATCCAAAAAAACAATACAGTACATTGCTGTACATAACAATTAAAATTAATGATATCTTCAATTTTTTACCATGTCAATGCACATAGCGTTGTTTATCCGTCATGAGATACATGTTAGTTTTGAGATTATATAACTTTTAAATGTAATTAATGTTTCTTGTTTAGCTAAAATATGATATTAATTATAACTGCAATTAGCATAAAATACATAATACCTTACTTAATATAATCTCGATGCCGATGATGCATGAATATTCAATTGTTGAATTTCGATTGTATGAAGTAGACCTTTAGTGTATAATTTCACTACTAAACTGCAGCACACTATGACGCGGCATAGTTGAAAAACTTAAACTTTCAACCAATTTTATACTATGCATGATAAAATTATTAGAATTTGGTAATAAACAAATATTAGAAATTTTGATAAATCTTTAGTTATTTGAGACAATAGAATTAATTGAAGCCATAAATCTGTGAAAGAATCTTTTATATTTATTTTATAGATGTGTATTCTATCTGTATAAATGTATAACACTATAATTAATATTTATACAATGAAAGTTTTGTTGTTGTTTATGTACTGCTAGATACATATATATATATATATATATATATTTCCACACAAAAAAATATAAACAGGTGGTACGGAAATAACAACAGCAACATTTATCGTTGTAGATCATTTATTTCCAACGAATATATTAAACTTTTTCAAATCGATAGAGTAATGACGGAATCCATGTGGATCTGTAAGTGATTTACCAATTAATATAGGTCCACTTTCATCAACAGATATATTATCAATGCGAACAACTGTACCACCGTTTAAATAACAATATCGATCTCGTTCAGCTCTAAATGATAGTTTGAATGTTTTGTAATATATTGTATAATAAGAAATTATACCAGATTCTACTTCCATAGATTTATTTGTGCCATGCAGTCTGATTTCTCCAGAAAATTTATACGAATTTTTTATATGACATATAGCTTTTCTAACTATTCGCCGATGGAGTTGTTCAAGAGCTTTGTCAGCTTCTTTAAATCTATTTTTGATTGTATATCAAAAATTTTCAAAGGGAAAAGCACTAAATGAATCTAAATGTGATGAACACACTTTATTTTAATATGAGGCTTATTAGTTGTGAATGAATCTTTACTCTAAATTTGTGTTTTTTACTTTTATTCAACTCACACCGTTTACATAGATGATGACTATCCGCCATATATAAAAGTACTAACACTACTAAAAGATTACATGTATATAAAGACACGCTCTGTCGTCACATATCCTCCCACCTTGAGTTGGAGGACTCAACATATTTTTAAGTAATAATAAACTTTTAAATGAAATACCATGAGCTTTAACTAATATCACGACTTTCTTCATGGTTGTTCAACTGCAAGAAATCCTAATCTATCAGGTGCTTTTACATGGCGACCTGACCGGGTATGAAGATCTGTTTTAACTTCTTTTTCAATTTGTTTATCTTTATCCAAAGATGAAGAAGGTTTGGTGCTTTTCTTTTTACGTTTACGAACAACGATGGCTTCTTTTCGAGAACTTATTTCCAAAGAAAATGTTCGTTGTACTGGTCGTACCAGCTCTCCTGCCGCAGTTTTCAATCGAACTACACGTACATTTCCATCTTTGCCAGTCATTACTTCTACTATTTTTGCCAGTGGCCAGTCTAGGCGTTTTTGCTGATCATTACCTACGAGAACAATATCTCTTACTTTATTTATTTTGTAATCAGCCTTTGTTATTTGTCTCCTGGACAATTGACCGAGATACTCAATTCGAAACCGACGTCGTAACTGTTCTTTCAAATTACGACGATACTTCAGCCTTTTCCTTAAGTCAATGTCATCAATGCGATCAAGATCAGGCACTCCACTTTCTTTATTTTCGTACAAAAACATCGCAGGTGTTAGCGGGGCAGGCTCCGCAGCATCTTCTGATAGGTACGTAATCGGTCTGGAGTTTATTACTGATTCACAATCATAGAGTGTGGTACACATTTCTTCATATGACAGACACGATTTCTTTAGCACTCTGCGTAATAGCTCCTTGATTAAGCGTACTAGACGCTCCCACCATCCACCCCACCAAGCTGCTGATGGTGGATTAAAATGCCAATCTATTTTTTCGACAGTACTATATTTTTTTATTTCGTTCTAATTTATTTTCCGAAGTAAATTTTTGGTTCTCACAAAGTTTGTGCCGTTGTCACTGTAAATAACAGCTGGTCTACCGCGATGTTAATTCTAAATGGACTGCTCGAAATACGGCGCACGTAAATAAACAGATCCAAGGTCTTTCAGGTGCAAAGGGCCAGCAAAATCTATACCAATTACTTCAAAAGCTACGGCATCTCGTACTCTATTCTCTGGTAGAGCTGCAGGTGCTGCTTCTACACGCATGGAACTGAACCTTGTGCATGTAATACATTGCTTTATAATTTTGCGTACTGCTCTTCTCCCCTTGAGAATCCAAAATCTTTCTCTTAACATGTTTAAAACTGTCTGTACCCCAGCATGCTGCGATTTGATGTGATAATAATATATTAAACGTTGAACTAATAGATGCTGTGGATGTACAACTACTGGTCGACGAAAATTATCTTCATCTTTACGATTAAAAACTAAAGACTTTAGTCTCGTCATTCTATTTTTATCGGTAAAAGTATTTAAATGATAAATTTTGGAGTCACAACTATTTCTGAATGATTCTCTTTGTACTAGACACATCACTGTCATTTCTTCATCAGAAAATTCTCTCTGACAATTCATATTAGTAATTATCAGATCTTCATTTTTCTGCTGTGATGAGATTTTTATCTTTGTTGCAGATTTCTTCAATTCACTGCATACTTTTTCTTTATTTATTAAATAATCTGTTGTAGGCCATTCCTCAGGAGAATTTTTAAGCCACTTAGGGCCCTCCCACCATTTTGACTCTATTAACTACGTGGAAGTGCAACCTCTTGATGGAAGGTCTGCAGAGTTCATTGAGCCTGGTATATGACGCCAACGAGAACTATCAGATATTTTTCTGATTTCTTGAACTCTGTTCCACACAAAAGTGGCCCATTGAGCTTGCCGATAGATCCAAGACAACACGGTACTTGAGTCGCTCCAAAAATATATCTCTACTTGCTCATATTCCAACGTTGTTTAAATCAATCTCACAAGACGAGCACCTATTGTCGCTGCTAAGAGTTCTAGTCGAGGAATTGTAATCTTTTTTGTTGGAGCTACTCTTGATTTTGCTTCAATCAATTGAATATTTACACCTCTAGATGTTTGAAGCCGTGCATAGATTACCGCAGTGTAGGCCACTTGGCTCGCATCAACAAATACATGTAATGATAATTTTTGCTCCTCATCAGAACCTCCAAACATCCACCTAGATATTTTAAAATCTTGTAAGAACTCTAATTGCTCGTACCATTTGATGAATTGCCTTTTGACTTGTGGAGTAACTGTATCCCAGTAATAGTTTTTCAACTATTCCCTCGAATACAATCGAGTATAAATTTGAGAAAGTCTTAATTATAATAAACTAGATTATTGTTAATAAGAACAAATGTTCAGTTATTCACGGGGAATCTTATTGTAAAATTCTTAATCCCTTAAAAGTCATATATTGCCAGTGCAAATACCTCGATTCACTCAAGTATTTGTAGTCTTTTTATCAAGTCTGATTTGCTCTCATTCTTGGAATTTATCTAAAAATCGTTAGGATTGTGGATGACCTGTAGAGTCATACGTCCAACATAGGTGAGCGAGATCGCCCCCGTTGAAAAAATAAGAATCTCCTCCTCACCATATATCATTATTAACTTCTCTGCTTTCTGATGTCGACTTATTCTCTGACTTCTATTTTGACGACATCTTTCGACATAGTAAAATAGCATATTTTTTGCCACACCAATGACACTTCGGTCGAAATTTACAACGATTAATATTATGTCCTGGAGTTAGGCAGCCAAAACAACCTCCCTTTTCTTTTACTTTATTTTATCTTTCTTCTAGTGACATTTTCTTAGCTTTGTCACATTTGAAACTCTTGTGATCATCATTACAAAATATACATGGGTGAGTAGTTTTGTCGCTTTTTTCTGCTAATAGTCCTGTCACGGTCGCCACAATGTGATGAACACACTTTATTTTAATATGAGGCTTATTAGTTGTAAATGAATCTTTACTCTAAATTTGTGTTTTTTACTTTTATTCAACTCACACCGTTTACATGGATGATGACTATCCGCCATATATAAAAGTACTAACACTACTAAAAGATTACATGTATATAAAGACACGCTCTGTCGTCACACTAAAGGTCCAAGTTGTTGAACATCGCTAGCTCAATGTATTAAGCTGTGAATGTTGTATATAAGAAAATTTTTTCCATAAAGTAAATCACAGTTATCTACGAAATATCTTAGTAAAGAATTAGCATATGATTCATTAATAATACAGTCATCTTTATCACAAAGAATTCGAATTGCACAGTGAAAAGCAATGAAATGAATCATGTATTCTTTTCGTAAATAATCATGTGAAACAACTGGTCCTGTATATAGTAAAAACAATCGAAATTCAGTGGCCTTCCATCGATCAACATGAGCTAATCCACAACATTTTCGGACAAATTCTGAAGGTATCCATCCTGATATATTTGATAAACGAGTTGACATATCTTTAATCATCCTTGCAGAAAACTTGTATAGATGAGGCCCATTTATGAATGTTTGTAAAAATTTTTTCATAGCTCCTAGACAAGCAAGGTGCATATAGTCAAGAGGAAATTGCAAGACCATTCCTTATTCAGCTTCTTCAAAAATTGATATGCCAGAATGATGCTCTTTATCAACACGCAAACGAAAATTTGCATCAGTCTTTAATTCTGCATCTAAATTTAAAAATAGCATTCGATGATTATCATAATCTCCTTCTTCTCTACACTTTCCACATCCGAAGTAGCCACCATGACCCTTAGTATATGCAACATAAGATCTCGCTGGAGCATCACAAATAACTGCTCTAATTGTAACTGTAAATCCGTGTTTATGTAAATTGTTATATTCTTCAATGAACTGTTGAAGGAATAAATTGCAAGAAAAAGGTTTTTCATGCCTGTGGTACCAATACCAATAACAAATGGTTCCATCACATTCGGTACAATTTGTCCTAGAATAAGATAGAGTTGACTTTTTGAGCTTTTTGAAATTGGCAATCCATCGATGTTGACATTAATACTTATATTTGTTGATATATCATCGATAAGAAGAATATTTAGCTGATCTTCTAAAGCAGTCTGCAAGCCATAATAAAAATATTCTCCAGGTGGAACACTGCGAATTAGAGTTTTTCTGGACGATCGAAGTAAAGCTCTTGAATGTGATGGTAATGTTAACAATTCTTCAGGTGAAGCTGTCCGAAGAATTTGTAATAAATAAGATGTTGATTGATGTGTCATATTAAAACTGCACGCCCAATGAGCAAGTCTATCTTTCAAACTTAATTTACTTTTGCTGGAATGTTTATTTTCATCAGCTCCAAAATTATCACAACTACTTGTCTTTCCAATAGGAACATTCACTGTATCAAGTACACTAACAAGAATCTCGTTTCCATAAAAGTCACTTAATTCACGTATTTCTATATCACTTTGAAGACGAGATGTTTCTTCGTGAGACATTTCAAAATTGGACATTTCAATCTCAAAATTCGTTGAAGATGAATCTGCTGAGTCATTGTTGCAGACTTGTCGTAAACGCCGATTTCTCTGGCTCTTGGATAAAGTGTGGAACGGCTTGACTTTTCTCATGGCTCTAAAACGATAATTTTCCTATTTCAAATACAATAATTATTTATTAATGAAGTATTAGATATGTATATGTGATCATTGATGATGAATGCACTGAATCAGAATGATTTTGAATGAATGAATATCTTTATTATTATAGTATGCAGATATGCAAAGATATATCTACCTTAAAAAATGTTTTTAATAGATAACTTATATTTCTGAGTTTTTACTGGTTAAGCTGATTACTCAATTTATGAAAAAGAAAGTCAATAAATTTATGAATTTACAGAATTCTATCAATCACTTTTACCGGGTGCTGAGTGGGTTATAAATTCTCATAAAATGTTTATAGGTTTCAATAATATTCTGACAGATTCTATTGAATTGTTTTACCAAGGATTAGAATCGATGGTATAAAATTCGTAGATTTGCTAATCGATATTCTTACATGCTTTATTTATTATATCCTCTCAGAAGAAGCGAATTGAATTTGATGTATCTATTAATAACTCATACAATCATTTTTTTCTTATTATAATCTTATTAGTTAATAATAAATACTGGACAACTAGGATTCAATGGAAAGCAATAAATATTTTGGAGATTAATGTTACATAAAAATGGCATTAACTATTCGCCTTCGAGAATATATTAAATGTAAATGACTGCAGAGTGTATTCGAACATTTTTTCTTCCAACCTACAGTTTGCATTGAACTATTCTTTTAGTATTTCGGTTATATCATAGAGCTACATTTTGTTATAATTGAAAAGTATGTAAACATTTAAATATCATTATAATCCATTAATTAATTAATAATAGTAGTATCATATGAAAACTTATAATTAGTAAATTTCATATTCATATTGGAAAAATATTTTGAAATTTTAGTAAAGTTATAAATGAATGAGCGTACTCAGTAAACTGTACTGAGTGAGATTTTTATATTGAATGAATAATAATTATATATTTTAATTAAACAAATTTACTAGCATTACATTTTTTCAGTCATTTTGAATTTTGACATACTCTTCAACATTTGGCCAAGAAATATAGTTCATAAATAATATCTTTTTGACAACTTAAAGACATCTTAAAGTTGTTAGAACATTTCCTAACAAAGATATTCAGATATTAGCTACGTTACTTAGGACAATAAATATTAAAATGTGAATAACTATAGTTATCCAAATATAATAAATCCATTAATTTTTGTAATTATCTTTTGATAATTTAAAATTGAAATATTTTCAAAGTCATGTCTAAATCATATCTCACATCAATATCTTAGAGATATCTGCAGCCAAATATCTTTTCGACATCTTTTTTACGATATTTTTATTTTTTACTGAATAGCGAATATTGAAAATTAAAACATGAACGTTATATATAATAACATACATGTACACATTTAACATAGTAAGCTTGTAACAAACTTATGTACCATGAATGTTCCATTTATGTAACATAAATTATGTATTGCAAATAAGCATATATATAATCATATAAGCAACATCGCTAAGCTATGTAACAAAATATAATATCCATGTAAAATAATTTATATATTCTAGTGTCTATATAACATTTGATCACGAGGACATAATATAGCCGTCATAATTGTGACGTTATATTTCAGTCACAATTTCTTGCAACTGGTTCGTAACATAGAAGTAACAATTAGATACATAATATAAAGCTTAAATTTTATATAAATGTTACGTTACCTGTAAGTCGAAAAAGTTACGTAATTTTTTATTTCCTTGTTCTATCACATTCACGTTCTGTGTTCACTAGGAAGGCATTGTTACTGACTATGTTTCATGAATAGAACGGACTTTTCTGTTTATAACAATTGAACCGTACTACACTTATGAATCATGATCGATTTATTCTTATGTAAGCAATTATGATCATTACGCGAACAAAGTAGCTGGAATTAGCTAATATGTATTATTTATTGTGCAATTTATAGAACAGCTAATAGAATTTTCGGACAATTAAAAAATAGTTCATTAGTTTTTATTTATTTTCAGATATATATTTGTATTTTAAATTTAAAAAAAATTTTATTAGCTGTTTCATAAACTGCGCATAAGTTATTGGGTGTGTATTTTTCACTTCACTGACAGTAAAGATTTCAGTGGTCCAGTTAGGAGTGTACCTCTTTTCGAATATATGTTTATATTTGCTAATGCGAACTTTATCACCAACGTTGAACTTATTTTTTTTCTTCATCTTTACAACTTTCAACTTTCTATAAATATTATCGAACAATTGTTCTTCATTAGCTGAAGACACATCGACAGACTTCATTTTAATGGTACGATGTTAACTATTATTATATGATGTTAATAATTCAGGTAAAAGATTAATCCATTTATAATTTCCATGTAAGGTAAATTTCTTTCACATTTTGTCTTTCAGAGTTCGATTAAATCTTTCACAAAATGATGCTTTAAGATTACTTAATGTTGAGTACATTTTGATGTTATGTTGTTTCATCAGTCCTCCGAAATCCTTATTATAAAACTCTTTTCCTCTATCAACATGTAAACGTTTAGGAACTCTTTTTTCATTTAAAATGAGCATCAGTGCTGCAGTGACATCTTAACCATTTTTAGTCTTAATTGGTATAGGCCAAGGGTATTTAGAGAAAATGTCAATAACTGTTCATAAATATTTATATCCTTTATTATAAAATTTATATGCTGACATATCAACAAGATCAGCTTGCCAAGTCTCATCTAGACCTCATATATCGACATGTCGTCGTTGATAGTTTTTTTCACTGGCCTATGAAGTTCTTCAACAATTTGCCTTTCTTCTTTATTCATAGCAACTGGGCTTTAGGTCTTCCTTTTAATTTTTTCTTAACGTTTTCTTCTAATTGTTTGATAATATCAGTATGTCTACTATATGCTTCTTCAAACGTATTCAATTGATCAAACTGATAAAATTAAATTATTTTATTCAACTCAGTCTTCAAATTTTGTTGTGCTGTTTGTGATGATTTCAATTGCTGTTTTACTTGCTCTCTAATATTTTCAATTTTTGCTTGGAGATTTTGTATCTCTTGTGTTAAAGATGCTATCGTATTACTGGTACTAGATTTAACAACTTTCAATGATACAGCATCATTTAGATCTACTGGATCAGTAAGGTTGCACAATCTTTTATTATCCATATCATATTGTTTATCAATTGTTAATTTGAATCCATTACCAGGTGGACCACGGATAGCACTTTTCTGCGAATCTTTGTCTAACTGACGTCCGAAAATGTCTACACTCATCCTCTCTTTCCAAGAGTCAATAGAAAAAAAAAAATTATATTGAACATCTAATTAATGTATGATTCCAACTTCACACAGTTCTTCAATAATCGCATTATTTCATTGTTAGGACTGAAATTACCAGCAGCACGTGATGAAACAAGTAAACGCAATCGATCAACGGGCTCATTGGGATCATTCCAATAAACGTAGTCCTATGGTCGATTATGATTTATCATATATTGCGGCAAAGCTTTACCACTTTTCGGTAAATATTTACTTGTAATATTTTGATACTTTTTTGAATACTTATTCTCTCTAAGACTTCTGTCAGGGTGATGTGCTTATGATATGCATAAGTGCTTTTTAAAATGTGTCCATAAGTTTTCTCATCACTCTCTATTGTTACTTTTAGATCAGGTGATTCCATAAATAGCAATTCTAAAAGACCGGGGATACTTTCATATTTTTTTTTACCAATGTAAACAAATTTATCATCGAATCTTGCTTCAAAATTACCAACCATTAATCGATTATTTTTTAATTTTCTTACACCGAACTTTGTATCCAATTCCTTCACTTGATGTTTGGAATCAAATTTTTTTAAATATGATACTGCAGGTAACTCTTTTATCGGTGTACTTTGATGAGGAGCAGTTGTAAACGATTTATTATCAGTTATTGCACCATTATCCACGCCATAATCAACAATATTATTATCATCATATGTTGTTTGAAAACTTGTAGCTCCTTCTGTAGGATTTTTTTTGAGTAGCTCTTCTTTTTTTACATCAAATGTTTCTGTCTTGATTGGTGTCTTATCCACTAATTGTTGTAAAGGAGCTACTACTGGTTTAAACATTTCGCTCATAGCTTATTGAGTTGTTTTACGTCCATGTTTAATTATTTCACGTCGTATTGCATCACTTGCTTTTGCAATCTGATGCAGAATATCAGTTTTTCTCTGCACTTTTGATGACTTCATATTGTCACTTTGATGACTGCTATACGAATGTCCTTTCTCTCTCACAGTTGTTTAATTTATATATTAATAAAACAATCAAATCCTTTTCTATAACGTCCACAATTTATTTCACTGTCTTTATCGATAACTACGAAGCTTTTCGAAAGTTCTCGAAAATCAGAAAATTACATATCAGTGTTTACATGATCATCATAAATATGCTTTAAATTCATATCATCTTGTCGGAAAAGCACAAGAAAATTTGTATTATCTCGCACTAAATGTTTAGGAATACGTGCATAAGTTTCACAGAGATAAAAGCTATCTACAGATCTGTGTCGTCCCACAATCATCTCTGTGTCGTTTCACAACTTCTTCATGTTCATTGAAAGGAAAATAACTCGTACCTTTTACGGGTTCCAGTAATTTTTCTAAGAATTTATATTTTGACTGATGTATGGATTTGGAATATAAATATATATTTTCAAATTGCAACCCATTTGGGTAAATAATAAGTGCTAAATAAGCGTTTGTTTCACCGCAATTTGACCGACCACATATCACGCTACGAACACTACTTGGTAGTAAATTACCATGACGAAGGATTTTTACAGTTTGTGGTACGACATTATCGAAATTCGACACGGGTAATTGAGTTTTCTGATGCTCGAACTTCATCTCGGTGTGAACTGACTAAATAGAGTATAAATTAACGTCTTTTCAATTTCAGTATCACACAGATTATGATAAGGTGCAGACGTGGAGCTGGTCTAGTTAATACTTTAATAAACTGTTACGTACTGACTAATTATCCTGAAATTAAATGACATTTCCAAGTTTAGGGAGCTTTTACAAACGATAGGTAAACAGGGAGTCAGTTTATCAAATTAATTCCCATGTAAACACGCTTAACGGTTGTGAAGCTGCCGATAATACAGCGCTCTCACCTTAATGCGTTGAGAACCGCGTAAATTTAAATAGGGGAAACCGAAAAATTTACCCGACGTGCGGAATATTAGATGAATAGATAAACGAAAGGAAAATATAATAAAAAAAGGGGGAAAAAAAAACGAAAAGAAAAGGGAAAGAAATTAAATACTCACCGGTGGAGCTGCTGGATTACTCATGGTTGAGAAAATGATGCACACACAAACAACACAAAAAAACTCCAAAAGGAAAAGGTCAACGAAATTAGTCGGTCCACCCCGCAAAAATGTCACTGGGGATAAATGGCTGGGTAGTTATTGGAAGTTTTTAGGGATCACCAGAATCACTTTAAAATCCAGCAAAACCTCGTCACTCAGGATGGTGATTCCTCTGCCGGTGGATAAAGTGGGCTTTGGTGTCTCCTCCTGGAAAATCGAGGATAGATGGGCGCGTCCCCTGTGGTGGTCCTTAATGATCCTCCTCATCTGCACCCTCCAGCCCGCTCTGATGCCTCGCCTTCTGGATTTACCCATGAGGGCATGCACACATGGTTCTCACAGTTCACTTTAACTTAAAATTTCACAACAGTAATCCAAAAATATCCAAACTGAGGTCACTTGAGATCCAACTACAAATAGTGTTCGCCCGAACTATTCTAGAGAAACGTCGAAAGGTAAAAATTCGCGCACTTGTGAAAAAAATAAATTCAAACAAAGCGAGTCTAGGGAAATGGGGAAAAAGGAACGTCTCCGCTTTGGAATGCTGTTTGCACGCGTTATACAAAACTGCGCCTCAGAACAGCAAACTCAGAAACGTAGCGTGTAGAAATGTAGGAATGACTGCACGCGTTATACAAACTGCGCCTCAATCATGTGGGTGTAGAGGAGGTAGAGTATAGGGAGTAGTAAAGAAAAAGACTGACAGATAGTTTTGAGGGTTTTATTAATTATGATGAATTTATATACCTCACAAGGAGTGACAAGTTCACTCTTTGAGATTTGCAGATCAACTGAGGAGAAAGATCACGTCAGCGACGACGGCGGCTCGGGAGCTCCGTGCTCGACGTTGCTGTATCCATGGTGATACAGGTGCAACGTCAGGACTTTTCGGGCAGATTTGACAACGTCGAGCCTTCTGGGCCTTATCGCTGACGTCGGCTTTCTTCTCGCACATTTGATATTTTTCTTGAAGATCAAATTGTTTTCTTTATGATACATTTTTTTCAGGTTTTCTTGAATTTTCAGGAGCTGTGGTGCAGATACAGATGTGCTGCCGCGGCTACCTGACTTATTTTATGAGGTTTCTTAACTATTAGCGTTTTTAACGCCGAAAATAACGCGGTTCTTCGCGTTTTTAATTATTTGTAACAAAATATTAGTTTGTTACATTAATACTGCTTATCACTAATTACTTAGAATATAGTCTTGGAAACGTCCGGTTAACAAATCCACATCTCACTTTGTTTAAACTTTTGCCTGACGCTGCGTGGGAACGCGCATCAGTTGGTGGGCGTGTGTATGTGTTGACATACACACACTTCATTTACGTATTCCTATGTAAAAATAAAAAAAATGTAAAAATTAGGGGATTTTTGGGGTCCTATGTGATACGGACGCTTATGAGGAACATACCTGCCAAAAATCGGCAGGTAAATATTTAATATTTATGGATTTGTTTAATAATTAAAGTCGCTCTCCTCTTCATGAGGTATTAGGAGAGCATAAATGCGAGAAGGTATTGTTAGCCGTGCGCCCCACTCTGACCTTGCCGCTTGGCAACCTTAATCCTATTTTATTTGAAAACTACAAATTGCGTAAAAATTTTATAAAAACAATAAGTTCTACCTTAATGGCATGATTAATTTTTATTAAAAAGATCCCTGGGTTGTCAGGGAATCAATTTGATTATACTTAAAATTATAAGATTAAATTGCTAGACACTAAGTCCAAGCGCGTGCGCATTAGCTTTCGCCTGCTGCACGTACATGTGCGTTGGACTTGGTGGTGGTTGTAACCTATCTGTTTAAAGTTGTAGATGTAATAGTATTTTTATTTTCTTTACTTAAAATCTAAGTGAAGTTCGTCAGGACGTAACATAAACAAATTGCCATTTGAATTGCATATTCCTGGTTATCAATATTGTGGACCTGGAACTAAATTACAAAAAAGGTTAATACGTGGAGATTCCGGAGTCAATCCATTAGACGCAGCTTGTAAAGATCACGATATTGCATACTCAGAGAATCGAGAAAACGTAGAAGTAAGAAACGCAGCTGATAAAGTGCTTGCTGAAAAAGTTTGGCAAAGAGTTTTTGCTAAAGACGCGCATTTGAGTGAAAAAGCTGCAGCACTGTGAGTTGCTAATATCATGAAAATTAAATCAAAATTTGGAATGGGTTTAAAGAAAAAATTAGGTAAGGGTTTAGAAAAGAAACCCTTAAGACAGATTGTAAATTCTGTAAAATTAATGATGAATTCTGGTGCAGATCCAATACAATCTGCATTAATAGCTGCACGAAAAGTAGTAAAAACGATTGGTGGAAAAAAGAATGTTCAAGTTCCTCGTGTATTGCCCATACCTACAAAGGTTGGAGGTGTTTTACTCCTTATCCCAATATTTGCCGGTTTAAGTGCTATTGGAGCTTTAGCTGGAGGAACATCAGGTATTGCGAAGGCAGTTAATGATGCTAAAGCTGCTGATCGTCAATTAGATGAAGCAAAACATCATAACAAGAAAATGGAAGCCATAGCCTTCGGTAGAGGTCCAGAGAGCTACCACATCGAGCGTTAACCAATATTGATATTTTGAAGTATACAAAAATCATGAAGATTCCACACTTTGAATCGCACAAGATTGACATTTAACTCGATCCCGACTATTGAGAATGGGAATAATAAATTTTATTATACTGCAAATAATCAAGATAAAAGTATTGAAATTCCAACAGGAAGCTATGAAATTGAAGATATTGAAAATTATTTATAGGAAGCTGATCCTGAATTATCAATTTCTATCAAACTTAACAATAATGAATTGTACAGTGAGATTTACAGTGAACATGTCAGAATAAATTTTAAAACAGATGATTCTATTGGTCGTTTGATAGGTTTTGGTCCAAGACTTATTTTCCCAAAATCTACACAGACGTCTGACTCACCAGTTTCTATCTTAAAAATAAATGCATTGAGAATTGAATGTAATATTACTACAGGAGCATATATAAATAATAAAGTGCACACAATTCATGAATTTTTTCTATCGGTTCCACCAGGATATAAAATCATTGAAGTGCCATGTAACATCATTTGTTTGCCAATCGCCGTGCAAGCAATACATCATCTACAATTAAAAATTGTTGATCAAGACGGGGAATTGGTTAATTTTCGACGAGAAATAATAACGATCCGTTTACATGTGAAATCTGTAAAATAATGGGAATCGTTTATAAACCGATTATTGGAAGGAGTTATAAAACCGAGTTCCCATGCCAAAATATTGTCAGTTTACGACGAAATTTCTAACGACTAAGTCATCGGAATATCTTATTTTTGAAAAGTTTAGACCTAAAGTCACGTGAACAAACGAACTTAAAGTAAAAGTGTGCTGTTTTGCATGTTTTAATACCATGGCTACGGAAGAGGAGACATTAGCTATCAATAAAGGGGTTGTTTTTGATAGTTCTATATCACATTACGAAGTACATATTGTTCTGAACCCATAAATTAACGGCATCGACATTTTCTCGTGCACATTGATTTTTATATGCAATCTCATATAGAGGCGAATCTCTGAGTTTTCTTATCCCTTGACGATGCTTTTCCAAATATGGACAATGTGTTATAAAATCATTAAACATTTTGAAATCCATCCACTCCAAATTGATTATCGGAATATCTAATTTTATTAATCTTTGAAGAAAAAACTTCACCTAATAATCACGTACAAAAATGTAGCGCACATTGTTGAATGCTTCTTCTAGATATTCATTCAATATTTCGTATGATGTATCACCGACTTCCCATAAGAGTCCATGATAGTATCTTTAAGCTTGGTGGATATTCCATACGTCATTGGAGGATAATTCACTATAATCACATGATCGTTTAAATAAAAAATAATATAAACAAGTTACGTCACATTGTAACAATTCACAAGAAGCCAACTCTTTAACAACAACTTCCCCGCTGAAGTAACGATATCCTTTTATATCAATAATTAAATCCATGGTAACTACCTTTAGTCACATTAAAACTAACTTCTATTGCAAAGGCTCGCATTTATATTAATAAAATAAAACGCAATATAAAATAAAGTGGAGTAAAGGGAGGTAAAAACAGGATATGACGTATTTTCTAAGAATTCACAAGAAAAACAAGGAAATGCGTCAGTGAGAATGTTTTATAAATATTTACTGATGAGGTTATTCAGCTCCAGAAATCAATTTGATTCATTAAAGAGTAAAAAAAAATTTGTTATACATACAAATTGATTTAATCATATTAGTGGCTCGGTAATAAATTCTGATAACAGATGAATATTCTTTGATTTTTTATTCATAGCGCTTTCCGTACAAAAATTATTTAATTATTCAATTATTTTATTATAATTCAATTATTTATATTGACATTACTTTGAATGAGATTAGTTATCAAAATAAATCATTAATTATAATATTAATGATTTCGGCTGCAGGTCGGTATGGATTTAACTAGCAAGGACAATCGGTAAAATTACAGGCTGTACAAAAATACATCATGACTTTGCAAAAAAAAAACAAAATTACCGACTGTAGGTAGGCACAGCGCCATCTAATAGAAAAATATCAATCGTCGATCAAATGACCGACTGCAGGTAGGCACAGTGCCACCTGACAGCTACAATAAAACCAACAACCGGTAAGTTATCGGCACACCACAGTCAGTGAAAAAGGCAATACCGGTGGCCAGTAATACAGTCGGTAAGTTACCGATAATATGGAACAAATCTGTCCGGTTGGTATTGCAGATTGCAATAGAACCCTGTTATAACTATTACCGTCCTAAGTAACGTAGCTAATATAAAGATATCTGAATATCTTTGTTAGGAAATGTTCTAACAACTTTAAGATGTCTTTAAGTTGTCAAAAAGATATTATTTATGAACTATATTTCTTGGCCAAATGTTGAAGAGTATGTCAAAATTCAAAATGACTGAAAAAATGTAATACTAGTAAATTTGTTTAATTAAAATATATAATTATTATTCATTCAATATACAAATCTCACTCAGTACAGTTTACTGAGTACGCTCATTCATTTATAACTTTATTAAAATTTCAAAATATTTTTCCAATATGAATATGAAATTTACTAATTATAAGTTTTCATATGATACTACTATTATTAATTAATTAATGGATTATAATGATATTTAAATGTTTACATACTTTTCAATTATAAAAAAATGTATCTCTATGATTGTTAATTGCTTAGAGATTCTAAACATTATAAATGTATAATTTATTAATAATTATTTAGGGATCTTAAAATCCGTATAAAATTACAAGCTACAAATAGGCCTTGTAGTCAAATCAATGTAAGACTAATGAAAGAGTTACATATGTGGCCTACATTAGTTATTCACGTATGTCTCTAACATTTTCCAAGCGCATACATACGTGAGGTTTTTGTTTAGTTAGAAATTTAATGTAAGCAAGTAAACGGTAAAGCCAGTTATCAACAAATAACATCAATAGTGTTAGATAACATATGTAAAAAATATGATTGATTGATTCACATCAACGATTGTTGTTCATTTGAAAATTGGTATACTTTTCAAATTATTCGATACAAATTTACTGTTTTTCTTGCTCATTTTTATTCCATTACATAGTTTTTTATTTTTTTTTTTATTTCTTTTATTAAAGTTGAATACTACTTTCAATAGTGCCATCTAAATCTTCATGATCATCTTGAATAATATCACTAGTTATTGCTTCATTTAGATTATTTTGAGATTGAATCTTCTGACGATGATGCATAGCTGCTTCTTTGCAGAGTTTTTCTGCCATTACACTACCAGTTTGCTCAATCATTTGACAAAATAGACTGTTTTTTTTCTTGTAAATCAAGTTGTAAGGGCTGTCAAATTCCTAAATAGTAAAGAAATTAATATATTTAAAGGATATAACATAGAATTATAATTAAAATGTTTTCCCTGATGGATTCATATCAACTGTTAAATGAGAGTTGCAATTACGTTAATAATAAACTTAGCGTTTACTTTGAGTTATTTTAGCATAATTTTACCTAAAAATAACCATAAATCAATTGTAAATAATGTTAGAATGTGCAATTTATTAACTATGAGTTAACTATTCATAAACGGTTGCTTGAGAGTTGATTATTGGTCAATTGAACGTTATATCAACCAATAATGAACAAATGTGGTTAAGCGTTGTTTCTTTTTGCAACTGCACATGTTGCTTTATATTTTAAAAAAAAAAAAAGGTTGCATTCGGGTTAACAGTTAATTAAACAACTGTTTTTTATCGCACTTTGTGACTGTTGTTTTAAAGTTAAAAATTAGTTCCCTCAAATCCATCAGAATTCATAAATACTAGAAATATAACGCGCGCTCTCTTAAGTGCCTTGGCAGCAACGGAAAAAATTATTTTATTTATATTTTTATTTATTTCGAAAATTTAAAAATAAAATTGACCAATTGATGCACGAATAAAATGGTTACGCTTTTCTGATTGGTCGATTTAATTTTGTATTCTTTAGTCATTGTTTTTTGGTATTTCTTATGGTAATTTGAAAGTTTTTTTTGTTATTATCATTATTGAATTGTAATCTCTATGATTTTATAAAAAAAAATATTATAAATATTTAATTATATTCACACGAACGATTTTTGTAATTGTATCTCTTTATCTGACCGTAAGTCATAAGTTTTAATAGATAGGATTTACCATAAACTACTTAATTTTTACCCATTAAAAATGATTTTGCATATGTTGTAAAAAACTTACTTTCACACGACCATCATCCATCACTAAAACGCGATCACTGTCAATGATAGTATTTAATCGATGTGCTACTGTAATTACTGTATAATTACTGAATTTAGAACGAATTGCTCTTTGAATTAAAGCATCAGTCCTGAAAAAATTACTCTTATTATTTTAGTATAAACAATTAAAATTATGTTTACTTAGCATCTGATGAAAATTAACTAATTCACTGCAAATCCGGAAAAATTCAAGTGTTTAGTGATAAATCACTTAAAGTAAGTGAGTATTTAATTAATTAAATACCTAAATGTTTACAATGTTGATCACCATAATCAAACTTATAAATCTTATAAGTTGATGCTTATACTTATAATCAAAAATTTCCATAGTTCATTTATGCTGTTTAATATTTGCAAACACTTGGATTTGCAGTGTTGATATTATTACTAGCCGCGAAAAAATAGAATATATCTGCACAGATCCACATTTTTGCCATTTTTTAGATCTCATTTGATCTACTCATATCTAAAAAACTGAAGAAAATTTGATCCAAGTAAATCTATGTATATCTACAGAGATCACAGAAGATCTAAAATGATTAAAACAGATGTACACAGAACAGAGTAGATCTAATTGTGCCAAAAATAGATCTACGTTGATCAATGTAGATCTATTTTATTTTTTCCCGGGTGTTTATAAATTTAAAAACATTTTACCGTGAATCAATATTAGCAGTAGCTTCATCAAGTACTAAAATCTTATTATTCCTCAACAAAGCTCTAGCAAGACAAATTAACTGTCTCTGACCAACACTAAAATTGGTACCACCTTCAGTGACCTTTTGATCAAGAATTAAATCACTCAGTTCAACTTCTTTAAGTGCATCCCATATCACATCATCGGTATATTTGCCGAAAGGATCAAGATTATAACGTAGAGTTTCAGAGAATAGAACTGGTTCCTGAGGTATTATTGATAAATTTGACCTGAGATCATCTAAATTAATATCTTTCGTATCAACACCATCTATTATTATTTTTCCAACTAGTCCATCATTCGCCAGACGAAATAGAGCTGTTATTAGTGATGATTTTCCTGCGCCTGTTCTACCTACGACTCCTACTTTCCAGCCTGATTCTATCACCAAGTTTATGTCCTAAAATTAATGTTTTTATTTTGTTTTAAAAATCATTGTTTTTAACTTCAAAAACATTTATTTACCTTTAATACTGCCGGATCATCTTTTTTATAGCTCAGAAAGACACTTTTAAATTCAATTCTTCCTTCAGAAGGCCAACTTTCTGGTGCTGGTTGAGTATTTCCCGAATCTTCTTTAGGTAAATTAGTGTATTCTAATATTCTTTCGACACTCGTCATTTGAGCTTGCACTTCAGTACTTTGTTTTACTCCATATTGAACCATTCCTGTTAAAATTAAAGCTTGAGATATTGCTAGACCAACAGCAGCTCCAGTCATATTTTCTAAAAATTGCATTCATTTGATTAAGTTTGATTTAATATTGCTTTAATCAAGAATGAGTTGGTTGAAGCTTACCAGGACCAATACTAATAAGTGAAAAGCAAACACAGCATACAAATATACATGAAACAATGTCCACAGCGAATCCAAAGGCAGTTGAGGTTGCTATGAGTAAGTACCAAGCTCCTGAATGAGCATCTTGGAACTGGTCGAATCTTTTACGTAACATCACTTCTACTTCATGACCACTACTTCGAACTGTTGTTAAACCATTTAGGGTTGCTGTTATGTGCGAAAATACTGGACTTTTTGCTGAAAAAATTATCAATGATAAAAATGGAAAAAAGTATGCATTATGTTTTTACATTGGGTTGTTAAAGATTTTTAGGATATAGTTCCGTATAGGGGATACCTCCAATTAGGACCAAAATTTTTTTACGTGTTTACCTTCATCATTAATGAAAATCACCAAAAAGATTTTTGGCGCATATGTCCCAGAAATTTTTTAGAAGGGTTTAAAATCTTAGATTTTTAATACAATTTTTCGTAATAAATCAATTGAAAATGACGATATTGATTAACTTAATTACGACTGAAAGTACTAAAAAAGTTCTTAGAACCATCAAATTTGATTTTTTTTTTACAAAAATTTGATTATTTTAGCCTTTTTAATGCAAAAAGCAAAGCAAAAATTTCAAAACAATCTAAAATCTTTTAACCCCCACAAAAATGTTATGGTATATTTGTGTCAAAAATTCCTTGAGAGTTTTTCATATTGCACTAAGGCCAACAAATATTTAAACTTTGATCCTAATCGGGAGTGTTCTTTATACGAAACTCAACCCAATTTTTATTATAATATTAAGTTTAATCAGAGCTAGGCTCAAAAAGCTTTCATTTAATCAATACCAATCTAATTAGTTTTTTGTTGGAAATTTGTTTGTTTCAGACCTTTATTATATACTAAACATGAATGAAATTAATTTTAGAATATTTATTCAATTAGTTGTGGTAAATCTTCATTATAAAACTCAACCTGATTAAAATTTATTTTTTTTTATTTAAAAAACTCAATTGATTCATTCAGGTCTCCACTATAAAACAAAAGTCTCAGATTCATTAACTTCAAGACCCTCATTAAAATAAATGTTATAAATATTTTTCTTCAGAATAAATTTTAATAAAAAACACACTATATCAAATGTTTACCAATTCCTTCCAATCTTTTGATATCTTGAGCAGTACGTAAATAATAATCACGTGAAATAAAAAAGAATATCCCTATAATTAGTATTGGTATTATCATCCATACATTAACGACGATAATTAATATTAAAATTCCTGTCATCACTGCAAATATTTGAACTCCTTCTAACATTGCACGTGACAATATTTCATCCATTGTTCCTGTATCTTTTGAAAATCGATTTAAAATTCTTCCTAAAAATCATCAACAAACAAATTATCTATCAATTCATTAATTATTTTAAAATAAATTATAATTTTTGATCATTACCTGACGGATTAGTATTGAAAAAATACATCGTAGTCTGAAGAATATTAATAAACATGTTATCATGAAGATTTTGACTGGCGTTGGTGCAGATTCTCATAAAGTACAAACTTCTCCATATAATGGAAATAATACAAGTGACTATACAAACTGTATAAATATAAATAGCATGGGTTGTATGTAGGTACCCCTTTTCATCAAGAAACGGTAGTGATGTGAATAATGGAGTATTGACTAGTGCATCATATTGGCTTTTGGTATATTTGCAAGCTCGCTGGGAGTTGTTCAGACAAGTTTTTATTGACTCCAAGTTGGTCCAATATGTTAACCAATAGTCAGCTCCACTAGTTGCTACCTGGGATATCACGTAAATAGAAATGAAGCAGATGAGACTAATAACACTTTCACCTGATCTGAAATACTTGAAGTAGACTTTATTGGAGATCTTTCCAGTTTCCATGGGTTCAGATTCTATACTATCTTGAGCTTCTTGTTCTGCTTTGGATGATTCTTCGAATGTCATCTGAAATATGGTTTTTAATTAAATTAAATTTAATTAAAAACAAAAATTAAAAGAAAAATGCCACTATTACAACTATTAAATAAAAAGTATCTGGAAATTTTGTAATTAATAATATTCTATGTACTGGTCTATTATTTGCTGAATAGTAGCAGAAAAGAAAGACGTATATAGAAAAATTACATAAATGAAAATGTTTAGCCTGATTACATTTGCACCAGATCATTAGTAAAATAAAGAATGGTGATACCAAAGATCATGATAAATGTCACTTACAAATTGATAACTATCTTGAGATCTGACAGAAACTCTAGAATTTCTGGTTGATATCCTTCTAAAAAAGTAGTTTTTCTCCTGAAACTGTTCTTTGTCATTAAACTCATTCACTTCTACATCTTCGTCATCTTTTTCTTCATCTTTCAGACGATTCAGCATGTCATTGAATTCTACACTGGTTTTTGTTAAGATTTCAAAGTTTCCTTGCGCTCTAATCATTCCCTGAAATCAATTTAAGTTATTAAACATGTTTTTTATTTTAAAAAGATTACAAGACACTTACTCTATCCATGACAGCAATAATGTCAGCCTTTTTAAGATGATGGATCTGATGAGTAGCTACAATTCTAGTTTTTCCACTGAGATATTTGAGAATACAGTCTTTGAACAAACGTCTTGCTACTTTAGCATCCACAGCACTCAGGGGATCATCAAGAAGATAAACATCAGCTTGTCGGTAGATAGCTCTAGCTAGATTGATCCTTGCTCTCTGTCCGCCCGATAATGATGCTCCTCTTTCACCAACTATTGTCATATCTCCATTAGGAAATTGTTTTAAATCTCTTATCAGAGAACATGCTTTTGTTACCTGTTGAAAACAATTAGCTAGGCTTTTAGAAAATAAATGTGAATTCAGTCAAATTATTTCTTCTGGATAATTACCTCTTGGTATCGTACTTGATCATAATCCTGCCCAAAAAGAATATTCTCTCGTACTGTAGCAGTGAAAAGCCAAGGATCTTGACTAGCATATGATATCTTGAGTCCAGAATTATCCTGGAAAAACCCTCGCTTTGATTGTAAATCAATATCTTGTTCATTACTGTGTTGAAATAGTCCAACTACTCCAGAGCCAACTGGAAGTTCTTGAAGAAGTAGGTTTAGTAGTGATGATTTACCAGAACCAACTGGTCCCACTAGACCACATAGTTCTCCCTTTTTTATTTTTAATGATACGTCATTGAGTGTTGCTGGTAGTTGGCCACTTATCCAATTTGCTGAGACTCGATTTAATTCAATGTAAACTGCATTTGATGTGGTGGTATTGGCTGACTTTAATTGATAAGGTTTAATTGATTTGATTACTTTTTTTGGATCTTCAATGGTTTTTTTTATTTCATCAAGTAACAAGAACTCCTAAAAATTCATTGATCATTTTAGTAAGATTATTTTAAAACAATCATCGATAAATTAACCAATCAGTCATTCATTGAGAATAGTATTTTTTAATTCCTAAACCTTTAATGACCTTACGATTACATCACGGATTTTTAGTGTGTTATCTAGAGCGTACAGACGATTGTTTTACATTAATTTTTAACTTTAGAAAAATTGTCAAGTATTTTTAAGAACGGAAAGCAAAAAAAAATGATACAGAGAAGTCGAAGTTTAACTACTTAACATCTTAATAGTCGAATAATTATTAGTGACTTTTTTAAAATATTTTCATGTTCTTAAGTTATAATTTTATATCTCGACCTTTAAAATATAATCAAACCTGTCTAATTGCAACTGAAGATATCGGTCTGATGGTCTGTATACAATCCAAAAGGTCCACACGATTAACTTCTTAATATATATTGTAAAATATATATTATATTATTATTTCCTTTTCAGTTCGTCAAAGGTGTCTGGCCAGAGATCCCAGGGCTCCGACCTACCTGAGGCCTGACCAGATGGGATTACCCTGCAGACATCAGTTTGGACGTTTCATATCAGAATTCGGAGGGACCCAAGGATGATCGCTTTCTGCATACGAGTTACGAGAATTTCAGCCTGACTACTACGACAGACTAGTATTGTTCGCAGCTCTGTCATAAAATAGTCTCTTATTCCTCCGAGGGCACTAACTATCGAGACTATCACGTGCGCTGTATATTCGTGATAGAAATTTTTCATGACCTCCATGAGCTCTCTGTAGGGTTCATGTTTACTCCCTTCTTCTGCACGTATATTCGTCTCAGCTGGGGCTAAGAACTCAATGTGTTACATGTGGTTGGTGTTATGGTCAAAGAGAGTAATGTCCGGCTTATTGTGTTTGATGCATTGAGGCGTAGAGAGCGAAAAATATATTATATTTATCATTATTTTCATTATCATTATTATTACTACTGTATTACTATAATTAACAATGTCGAATAATTACTAACAATAATTATCTTTTAACAACAATATTAAATTGTCATGAACAATATTTAATTATTATTAACAACAATTTTTTATTGTTATAGCGTCATTAATACTATTCTCTCAATACTGACACAAGTTTCTTGTGATAATCAAGCCGAAAAGTAACTTCGAACGTACATACGTACCTACACACACAGACGTACCTTTAAAAAACTGTTATATTTGATTTTAAGTATCTTGAAATGTAGAGATGTGTCAAAAGTTGGTAAATTATAACCCTTTACAGAAGCTTTATAGCCAATTATTCCATAGTTTAATGGCCATGAGATAATTAGACAGGTTTGATTGAATGATACTTTGTTAACTTATCGAAACGAAAAATCTATTGTTGAAGTTCATTTCTATTTTTTTACAATACATATCAAGGTCAAGGTCATTCAAAGTATAGGGATAATACTTTTTCACCATTCATTTTGCATACTTCTAGTCTGTCATAGTCATCTTCTCTCAAACCTGTTTTGAAATTTAAAATTGATTATTGTAACTAAATAAAAAAGAAAGTTACCTCGATTCTTTTGATAGAAATCCAAGCTTCTCTAGCCAGAATAATAGCAAGAGGGAAAAAAATGGCCATCACCATTTGTAGAATATTAAAATAACTTGAAAGTTGAAAAACAATATCAGCAGTCATTGAATTCCCAGCAGCAATAAATGAAACAACAGTTAAAAATAATGTAAATCTTTCAGTTATCACAAATAATGAAGTATAAAATCCACGAATATTTGACGATTTATGAATCTTGTCCATCTCTAGTTTCCTTGTTTGAGATACTATCTTGCTGAATGGTTTCTCCCATGCATACATCTTTACCACTTGGATACCAGCTATTAGTTCACTCATCAATTGGACTCTTCTATCAGTTAGCCTGGCTATCAGAGCACGTAAGTTGCCACTTATTTTTGAGAGATAGGTTTGGACTGGAATAGTCAGGATGATAAGACTTCCTAGGGCTACTAGGGAATAGATTCTGATGCTTTGCCACATGATGTATCCAACTACAACTAACTATTAGAAATGATTTTTAGAAAATTATTTTAATAATTTCTTTTTTCTATGCTAGGTGGTAAGACACTAAAATTTAATAAAAAGATTCTTCATTGTCTAGACAATTGAAATAGTAAATTGATATTATAATTTTTTGATTCATAGAAAATGGACTTTATCTATATTCAGACTCAAACTATTTTTCCAGCATATTAATAATTGATTTTAATTTTATTTTAAATTAAACAAAAGCTTCTAGCTCACCTGGATGGGCATAATCCATATGTAATTAAGGTATAGAAATATCAGATCAAATCGAAGTACATCATTGCCTATTAGATTTACTACTTGACCAGCTGCTGTGTTGTCTAGTGACGCTTTACTCAGTTTCAAGCTCTGTTAAATAAATTAAAATCATTATTAATGAATTGCAAGACGTTGAAAGGAGTGTGTTCTAGAAACAAAAAGATATGATAATCAGTTGAATGAATGATTAATGATTTCTTGACTTGCTAGAAGTTTATGCTAGTAGTATAGAGTGAGCACAATAATCAAATTTCAATAGAATAGTTTTCTTGAATTTTTATATCAACAAACCGGAAAGGTGAGTTGAATAATTATTGATAATAGTTCACAGACACTAGTCTATTGATGTTTAATTATATAAACGTGTATTAGCTCAGACTACATATTATCTTGAGAACGAATAGATGATTTAATATGATTTACTTATCTGGTTTATAGCAGGGTTCGGCATTAATATTTTTTTTTGTAGTATTATAGAACGAAATTATCAATTTTATAGCTAATTAACTATTCATCACGTTGATAAAATTATTAAAAATCCATCAAGGATATAATAACGAGTTAACAATGGTGTGTTGAATGTCAGCTGGTTGAGTAAAATACAGTAACATAATTTTGTTAAAAGTTAGTTAATTATGTTAGATAGAAAATTTTTATCTAATCTATCACTTTCAGTACATAAATGTCTTAGTTTATTAACAAATGAAAAAAAAAATTCGTTTTGGTTTTATTAACTAAAAATGGTTTGTTATCTTATGCAATCATTTGAAGAATATTTAACAAAATTTACAAATTAATAAATTACTAGATAACTGTTATTTTTATTCGTTAAGTAAACACTTCCCTAAGTTTGTTAAATAAAGATTTTCCTATAAATTCTTTTAGTTTATCATCAATCAAAGAATGTTTATAAATTATGTTTCTATGCTATCATTATTAACTATCAATTATAGTATATTTATCTTGTAATATTTATTATTAATTGAAGGAATTTTGTTATTAATATTTTTTTTATTTACTATTATCAACTATAAAATATTTTTTAATTATTATATCCTTCTTGCTTTTAATTACTGAAGGATCATTATAAATAATTATTTTTTTTTTCTTTTATATTATCGAAGGATATTTTTTTGTTTATTAAGTAGTTTTTATTAGTATTTATTTGATTTATTTTCGAAAAAATGAATTAAATAATTGGGCTTTATGAATTTAAAAATTAATTTTGAAAAAATATCATTCGTTTTTTGATAAATACATAATTAAAAAGAAAAATAAAGAAATTTAATTTTAATTATAAAGTAGTGTAAAAAAAGATGATATACCTTTCGATAAATAAGTGAACTACAAGCAACTCTGACCCTCATTCCAATTTGTTGACTGTCTAAAAAAGCATGATGTAATATAAACGTCGCTGCAAACGTTATAACAACAAGACCAGCAGCATAACCCAATACTTCATTTTGTGTCATCGGATTATTATCATTTTCGTTGAAATATTCAACAACTAAACTTTGAAATATAGGCTGAAAATTCCGTAGAACTGCTGTTTGAATAAGTGAGAATATTCCGATAATAAAGTAACGAAGCCAGAATGTTTTGAATATAGCTTTTGTGAGACTCGGTTTTAATGGTTTATATTTTTTGGCTGTGTTCTCTTGACGTATTTTATTCTTCTCTGTACATTGTCTTAACTCTTCGTTCCAATTCCTAACAAGAAATATGAATCAATATATAGAAAAATTAATGAATTAATTCGTTAAAGATAAATCATGTATACGTTTAAATATATTTTTTATTTAAACTGTTGTAGATAGAAAAAAATTTTTAAAAAAAATGTATTTTGTTTGAGGATGAAAAACTTTTGTTATGACCATTGTTACGTATACGGAGAGAATTTTTTCACTAAATTTAAGTGCAAAAAGTGACAAGTCTACGCTTTGAAATTTAGAAGAAAAAATATTTCTATTCGATAGTAAATTTTGAGTTCTTGTAAGTAAATTTGATATTTAAGAGGTATCTTAGGAAAAGAATTACTTAAGATAACTCAAAAATTACTTACGACAACCTAACATTCACTATTGAACAGAAATCCCAGGAAAAAATAGAATAGATCTACACAGATCCACATTTTTGCCATTTTTTAGATCTCATTTGATCTACTCATATCTGAAAAACTGAAGAAAATTTGATCCAAGTAAATCCATGTATATCTAATGAGATCACTGTGTATCTACACAAATTACTGTATATCTATGAAGATCTCCATTAATCTCGATGATAAAAAATTTAATATATCTACAGAGATCACAGAAGATCTAAAATGATTAAAACAGATGTACACAGAATAAAGTAGATCTAATTGTGCCAAAAAATAGATCTACGTTGATCAATGTAATAGATCTATTTTATTTTTTCCCGGGATATTTTTACTTCTAAATTTTGAAACGTACACTTATCATTTTTGCTCTTACATTTAGTGAAAAAATTCTCTCCGTGTAATATTCAATATTCTAGATATTATGTGATATAACTAGAAACGAGGTGATTAGATGACTCTCATTAGCTTTTTCATAATTTGTCAATAGTTGATTTTATCTTTTCCGTTACAACATGTTGCTTTTAGGTTGCTCACTAATTATTATCATTAAAACATTCAATTTTTTAAAATTTACGCTAGAAGTTCAACTTATGAATAATTAACTAATCATCAAAAATAATGATTTAATAGTTTTTTTTTGTAAAAAATCGGATACTGACTAAACATTAATTGAAAATGAAAACCAATTTTTGATAATGGAAATTCAACGACCTTCAATGTTGAACAAAGTGAAGAATATTAATGAATTATTAAGATTGATAAATAATTAACAGAATAACTGATAAAGTAACACACGTAAGTTTATTGTTTATTCATAAGTTCATTTGTAAGTTGATGAAGATGTAAATATAAAAGATTATTACGTTTCTAATTTGTTCGTTAATTGTTCTGATTCATCACTTGCCATTGGTGGCCATATATCATCCATTGTTAGACCTCTTTTAGATCCTTTTATAAATAATTTCATTGTCCACCTTAAACAAAATTATTAATAGTTTATTAATGACATAAATTTTGCATTTTGCTTTTTAACATTTATTATTTCCTTTTCAATATTTCTTATAATTTTTTTTTTATTTTTCTTTTTAATCATTTCCTTTGAAAGAATTACCATAATTGTTTTGAATGAAATAAAAGAAAATGAAAATTAATTTATAATGTATACATTGAGGACTAATACCTAAATCTATTTTTTAACAACCTTATAGAAAATGAAACGTTTGTTTTGATAAAAAAATTGATTCACCCTTTTATAATTATAATGATATTAATAACTAATTACTCACCAAAAAAATAATTTGCTTATAGGATTAGCATCGTCGACAGGAGTTTTTTTCTTTTTATTTGCCATTTTGTTCTTCATCTTCATAAAACAACTTCAATCCCAAAACAAGAAAATATTTAACTTCAACTTTATAAAATAATACACAAACAAAAAATCTCATGAATCAAAACTTTAAATTTTCAAAAAAGTAATCAAATATCATTTCAACTATCAACACAAAATACTAGAAAAAATGAATGATAAATCACTAATAATTTCTTGATATTGGGCAACAATGATTGACGAACTAGAGAAATATTATTTCAAAAGTGGAATGAAATGATTGTTCAAGAAGTCGAAAAAAGAAATATCTAAAATACAAAAAAATGATGTAACTGATTGTATGAAGTGTTAACGATTCAACTAGATGTATCTAAATAATTCACTTAGTAAAATGGAAACTTCTATAGTCTAATGCATTCATAGTGATAATATTTATGATTAAAAAGATAGGCCATCATATGAATAGGAATAGCCAAATGTCATTCAGAAAACAAATATATATACATAATGTATACAATTTTATTTTTAGTATCAATTCAAAAATGAAAAATTTACCTTAAACTGGATGTGATGAAATTTTGTTGAGTCATATTTTTTATTTATTCAATAATAAAACTAAATAATATCTTATAATTTTTATTGTGCTCTCACAGACTTTCTTACTAACAATAAAGGCTATTAGTGAAGTGTATAGACGTTTTATATAATTTTATATTTAAATTTTTATATCGTCATCATTGAATATATCGTAGAATATAACATTACACCTGTGTAAAACCGGATATTGGAATAATTAAATAATAAGTCGAGCAAACCTTGGATATGTTAACTCGTGCGTTGAGCTAAGGAACGTCTGATTTCTTGGATCCATTCTGTTGATGTCATCATAACTTGATATGGATATGTTGGATCTTTGCTTTTATTGGATTCATATCAAGCTCAAAAGCTACAATAATAGTACATAATAACTTATTTCTATTGATTATTTAATACCTTTATTTTATTTTAAATGTAATAATGAATTATCAGAATGATGTTAACAATAGTTACTTTATTGATAAAAAAATAGAAATAGAAGAAGAAATGATAGAACTTAATGACCTAGACTTATAGGAATGATTACTGGTGATGAAATATTATTGACAATGACACACGAAAGTGCTAATGATTAAATTAATAATAAATAAATAGTTTAGTTATTTGTAAAGATCTATGAAAATATGCTTTCTAAAAAAAGAATAAGGAGAAATGATTTTTAATTCACTCTCTAAAAATGAAACAGAGAAAGTCATGCAAAATTAGTGGAAATAATATAACTTTTTTGAATAGTTGTTTTATTATAATCAGAAAGTTAGTGAACATTTACTGATTTTTTTGTTGCTTCTATGATTTTCACTTTTTTATTGTAAGATAGAGGGTCAAGTGACAAAGAAAATAGTAAATATATTGATTCAATATCAGGGTAAGTTTCATAGGCTTTCGATCCAAGGTAGATTTTTTTAACAAAATAGTAAAGAAAATAAAAATGAAAAGTATACAATTATTTTCAACAGTTGGGTTATTATAACTGTGAAATTAGTGAATATTCACTGCTTCCACAATCATTTTCAAGATTTCCAATGTTTCATTTTAAGACAAAAGACGAAAGTAAAGTGAAACAATTTATAAGTTGTACTTTTAATGAAATTAGAATATTAAAACTCAAGAAGGTAGAAAACATCAAAATCTAATATTAGTAGCAGTAGAAGTATTAACAAAAATAGTTTTTATTATTAGCCACTAACTTATTAATATTCATTATTAAATTATTTGTTAATAAATTATCAATATTACTAATAATATCTATAAATAAATATAAATCACACAATGTAAATGTTTTTATTTGTTATCTAAAATTTAATTTAATTCAAAATGGATAGGGCGTTTTGATCCAATGCACTGGTTATATATGTATTTGTCATTTCTAGACAATCATTTTCAATAAAATCCAGAAAAATATTCAACACAGTTGGCTTTTAAGCTTATTATTATCATGAGTGATTTGAGAATGATAATTAACATTAAATATAAAATAAATTAATCTAAATTTAATTTAATTTATCTAATGATAAATATTCTCTACATTAAAATTAAAACAAAAGAAGTAAGTTTTTTTTTGTTGTTTACTATCATAAACAAAATTTATTTTTAAAAAATATCACATACATTCATTAGTGTACTCAAAATTTTGAACAATAGTATTATTACAACAATAATATAATAACAAGAATAGCCTATGTTAATACCTATGTATAGCACTAATATTAACAAAGATAATAATAGAATTAAAAATAAAATAACAAAAAGAGCAAAAACATAAGAACTTTGGCGATGCATTTTTTAAAAAATAAATTATTTGTAAAATATTACATTAACTAAGGCACTTGTTTGATTGATTGTTTTTAAGCTTAAATAAGAAGATCATAATTTTTATTGATTAAAATATTTATACATCCATGCATACTTTTTTTTTCTTTGTAATAAGTAATACGTTTTCCAAGTACTTTTGCAATTAACATGAGATAATTTAAAAGATTTATAATTAATTACATTTCTATAATAACTTTTATAAAAATAACTTATGTTTTTAAAAATATATTACTGATGACATAAATATATATGGTTTTATAGATCATAATTTTTATATAAATGTATATATATAAATCCATCTAATGTATTATTTGGAGACAGGGGACTGGTATCCCCCTCTCGATTTGCAAAATTCCCGTGCAGGCTCCGGCCGCACGGTTAAAGAAAAAAAATAACTCTGCAAGTACAGCGTATGCAATTAGAGTGTACCTTTGCCCTCATTTTCACCTTTTTTTTTCAAAAAACAAAAAAATTTCATGACAACGTGGCAACGTCGTGTCCTCAAATAATACCTCGTATATAGACCAGTGGCTAAAATAATACGTTGGATACATGATTTTTTTTTGGGGACTGTCCCAAAACTATACAAATGTCCTCAAATAATACCTTGTATTTAAGAAATGTCCTCAAATGACACTCTGATTAGATTTATATGTATCTATCTATTTACATTTTTTCATCATTGAATGTAATGTTTAACGTATTAGCATGAACATCTGTAGAAAGTTATAAGAAAAATTCATATCCAAGCAATGTATAATTAATGGAAAGGAAAAGAGAATATGAAAATGATCGACTTTCGTTTCTTTGCAATTCTTGAGCATTAGAATAAACACAAAGTCAATGGTTATTTTTTTAATCCATACAGAAAAGATCAGAACTTGCTATAGGTGATCATAAGACCAGACGAAAGAACTAGGTGTTAAAATAAAGAGAATAAATTAAGGGGGTGTTTAAGTAAACAGAAGCTAGTAATTTGGCACTATAGCTGATCGTTATTTTTATTTTCGTATGCTTGTTTTGCAATGCGAGTGAGCTGTTCAGTCATAGCACGACCGGTTTCTTTGACGAGTGAGGTAAAATGGCCAAAGTCATTTTTAAGCAGGATGTAGGGATGATCGAACTCGACCATTCGTCCCTTCTCCATCACCAGGACTTTGTCACTGTCCATGATGGTGTTGAGTCGATGTGCGACAGTAAGTACAGTGCAGTTGGCAAACTTTTTACGAATGGTACGTTGGATGAGACCATCAGTGTGAGGATCGACATTAGCTGTGGCTTCATCAAGCATAAGAATTTTGTTGTTTCGAAGAATAGCTCGAGCAAGACAGACCAGCTGTCTTTGGCCGGCACTAAAGTTTGTACCACGATCAAATACCCGTGACTCTAAACCATTAGATCCAGTGAAAGCCTCCTTCAGCTCGACTTCTTCTAAAGCTGCCCAGAGCAGAGAATCTTGGAATTCGTTGAACGGATCCAAATTCTTCCTCAGGGTTCCAGAGAACAGAACAGGGTCCTGAGGTATAATAGAGATTTTTTTACGCAACTCTTCTAAATAAATAGATCCAGTATCCACTCCATCGATGTCAATGACTCCTTCGACCTTGGCCAAACGAAACAGAGCAGAGATCAATGAAGATTTACCGGCACCTGTTCTCCCAACAATCCCGACCTTCTCTCTAGGTTTAATCACCAATTCAAGTCCTTTAAGTACCGGTTGCTCTTCCTCGGAATAACGCATGAATACATTCTGGAACTTGATGCATCCCTCTGTTGGCCAATTTTCTGGTGCATGTACTGTTTTTGACGTCACTTGTAACCCTTTTTTTTTATCCTTCTTGGTCGGTTTATCTTCTGCAATATTCTCCTCAGGCGGTAAAAGTGAATACTCTAAAACTCGCTCTACCGACATCAGTTGATTCGTTACTTCAGCACCTTGACGCATTCCCCATTGAATCATTCCAGTCATCGACATTACTGTTGTTATAGCAAGACCTACTTCAGCTCCAGATATTCCGAAATCAAGCAGAATAAAAGTAAAAGTAACAATTGTCGTAAAGATAAAGCAAAAAATGTCTAAAGAAAAGCCGAAGGCTGTACTGGTTGCTATAAACATATACCATGATGAAGTATGAACGTCTTGAAATTTATCAAACTCGAATTTCAATATCTGCTGAGCTCCATAAGCTCGGATAGTTGTTAGTCCATTTATCGATGCATTTAAATGAGTAAATACCGGTGATCTCATCATTCCTTCGAGTCTCTTGATATTTTTACTAGTTTTTAAATAAACCTTTCTAATACAGTAAAATATAAACGCAATCACAAATAGTGGAATCAGAAAAACTGGATTTACAACACAAACGACAACTAATGATCCGCACATCATCAAAATTATTTGCCCAGCATCGAGAAGAGCTTTCGGAAGTAATTCGTCGATAGCTCCCATGTCTTTAGAGAATCTATTTAATATTCTTCCACTAGGATTCGTATCAAAAAATCGCATACTCGTTCTTATAAGAGCTCCAAAGGATCGGTCATGAAGGCTTTGACTGTTGCGAACACACAAAACGTAAAAAAGCAAAGATCTGGTGATTCCAACAATGAAAATTGATAAAACCAGTCCAGTGTAGATGTAAACATAGAGAATAGCTGGGTTAATGTCATAATTTTGTATATAACCGATTGGAGAAGAAGTGAAGTTTTTGGAAACAATAAAGTCTTTGTTACGAGACTCTTCTTCGTTCACGAGAATCGGAACGAAAAAATCACTAGCACTGGCTAAAAACTGAGTTAATACGAAGAAGATAGCAACAGTAATAACAAAACACCAGTTGCCTCCAGATGTGAAGTATTTGATAAAAATCGATCCTTGAATAACTCCTCTTGACGTTCCTTCCAGATTGTCGTTTTCAACATTCTTTTCGTCGTCATCTTCAGCATCAGTATCAGCACCACTAGGATCAGGAGTTCTACTGCGATTACTTAAACTAGACCACTGTCGACGCATACTGCTTTTTTCGGAGAAAGATTCATCGGTATCTTGTGATGAGTCAGAGGCTAGAAGAGTAGCATACTCTGGACATTGAGCGAGAAGGTCGACGTAGTTGGAGAACATTTTGGAGGATCCATGTTCAAGTAGGATAATGCCGTCGACGTCTTTAATGTACTGGAGCTGATGAGTAGCGAGGATTCTTGTTTTTCCTGATAAATATCTCTCTAGACATTCTTCAAATAGATGCTTGCCCACGTGAGTGTCAACAGCACTCAGTGGGTCATCTAAGATATAGAGATCTGCTTGACGATATACAGCACGAGCTAAATTGATTCTTGCTTTCTGTCCTCCTGACAATGAGCTTCCTCTTTCTCCGACTATTGTCTGGTCGCCTTGGGGGAATTGTTTGAAGTCACTCAGTAGTGCACAAACTTTGACGACTTTTTGGTAGCGTTGGCGGTCGTACGGTTGTCCGAAGATAATATTTTGCCGAACGGTCGAGCCAAAAACCCAAGCTTCTTGAGCAGCATAACTCAGCCCACCACGCACTTCTATGCTTCCTTCTGCTAGTGGAAGTTCACCAAGAATTGCAGAAATAAGTGAACTCTTGCCAGCTCCTACTGCTCCAATCACGACATACAGTTTTCCTCGTTCCAGCTTGATGGTAACTTTATTTAGAGTATTTTCTTGACTACTTGGCTCCCATTTTGCTGTCGCGTTTATAATCCTCACAGCCCAGTTATCACCATCTGGCTTATGATTCGCTACATGATTTATTGAGTTTACCAGATCCACTGCTGTTGTTACATTTTCATTCGGTTTTGCCTTTTCTATAACATCAGCATTATCATCATCAATGTACGGAATTTCTGATTTTAAGCGTTTCTCTTCTGGATTTGATTCATCAATAACTGATGATCTGTCAGGATAAGTCAATTTATTTAATTGACCAACTTCATCATACATCAAAAAATACTGTAAACGTCTCACTGCTACAATACACTCGGCAATTTCAGCAACACCACGAACGAACATTGCTGACATTGTATGGGCAAGAATATTAAAAAAGGAAGAGAATACAAATGCTTTTTCGGCAGTTATTTGTTGACTAAAAAACATCATTCCTACAAGTGTACAATAGATAGCTGCTCTTGTTGTAAATAAATTAAAAGTCATGAAAATTCCACGTATCCAAGAGAACTTTTGTACTACTTTAAGTTCCAATTTCCTAGCTAATGCTACCATAACACAGAAAGGCTTTTCCCAAGCATACATCTTAATTACTTGAACTCCTGATATTATTTCATCCATTAGTCTCACTCGTTCATCAGTTTTTATAGCAGTTTGAAGTCGGAATTTTGATGATAATTTTCCTGTATACGATTGGATAGGAACCACAACAAAAACAGCTGCTATTCCCAGTATGCCAGCGTAACCAGCTTCGACGTATAAAAAATATCCAATTATCAGTGCTGCAAGTGGGGCAGACCACATGTGATGAATGAATACTGATACCAAATCGAATCGATTGACATCATTAGCGATTAAATTTACAACTTTACCAGGTGCTGTGTCGCCAAAAGCAGTTGTGCTTAATCTTAGCGCCTGAAATGTTTACTTGTATTAATGGGATTAATTAAATGCTGTTATCTATAATAATTCTCTTTACAAGTGGAACTTAAAAATGAAATTTAACTTGCAGGAAAATTACTGTATTTTTCAAAACAATATAGATTTTCATTATATAAAAGAATGCTTAAGTATTTAATTTATTTTCAGTCATTAATGGAGTTTATTGAATTTAAGTTGAAATGGAAATTTTTGTTTAATATGAAAATTCTATTTTTATTGAATCAAGTATTTTTATTAATGACTGTCATTACAAAATAGATAGCAGTTAAGTATTTACATAAATCTACTTAAAGCAATTCCAAGAAAGTTTTAATTAATTTTAAAAACAATATAAATTATTTTTCTTAAGAATAAAAAATGATATTAGTACTTGAAATTCTTTTTCTATTTATAAATGAAATAAAATACACAAGTCATGTGACCGTCTCATTATACAGAACCACTATCAGAGTGTCTGTGGCTTTTGAAGTATCATTTTATACCAAGAAATAGAATAATAGAATCGTTCATTACCTTGCGATAAACTACTGAACAAACAGCTATTCTTATTTTACCACCCAGGTAGAATGCTCCGAAAATTGATTGGTTAATGGTAATTGCATTGATTCCTGTTGCTAGACAAATACCTCCTGCATACATCAGCGCATCATTGTAAGTCACTCCACCACTTTCTCGAAAATATCTCAGAAGTCTTCCTAAAAGAATGGGGGTTCCTAACCTGGAATAAGAATTTCTTTAACAAACTATTGGAGATTAATATCCAATGATATAAAAATGGGATGATCACAATAAGAACAGTACTGAGATGTAAAATATTCTTACGTTTGTTAGATTAAAACAGATTAGAGATTAAAGATTAAGTTAATTTTGGTTTGTTTAGAGCAATGAGAAAAATAATGCAGAGTATCAACATGGATTTAGAGCTTCTCTCATCTGCTCTTATTGGAACCATAGCGGAACCATTTGTTTCCCAAAATATGAAGCTAGTTGAATTAGAGAAAATGGTTACGTTTAAAAATTTTTTACATTAATTTTCTGAAAATATTTCAACACTGGTCTACATGAAATTTTCATTTTCTACTTGCGGTCTCTTATCATTGTTATATAAACATTACTTTTAAAGCTAGATAGCTGTCTCTTTGATAAAGTAATAATCAGTTGAATATGTTAATTGATAATTTTATTCATCAACTTACCTCAAAATGAATTCATTGAATGTATGAAGAACGCCATAGATAAAGTATTCCCACATAAAACACCGGAAAATTGTTGTTAAAAAATTCGGCCTCTTTTTTGACTTCTTCTTAGATTCTAATTCCAGGAACCATTGTCTAAAAACAGAGATTAAAATTCACTTTTGCAATTATTCATTTGTTAAACTAATTAATGACTAATGACTTACTTCTCCAGTCGATCGCCAAGAACTCCAGATCGATCAGTTTTCAATGGGTCAAACAGATCGGCAGGACCTAGAATTTTCGAGTATCCAGTTCTGAATAACTTAAGTGTCCAAGTCCAGAATAACACTGATAAAATGTTTGACTTCTCTCGGGGATTTGGATGAACTTTTGCCTTGCTTGCGTCCATGGTAATATTGAACTGGACATTAGCTCCACAGGTAATTGATCCAAAATGATCTCTAAGTACCTGCTGATGATGGATTTATCTTGACGTGGTTATTGCATAACATATGTAAGTACACTGAACATAAAAATAAGTACACTTTCACTTTTGATGTTGCTTGGAATAATATTGAAGATCACAATTATTTGGTATCTTATTAGGTAATTTGGAAACTGATGAAATAGTTGAATACTCTTTCTGAAATTTTTTCTAACTGTGAATGTATGTAAGGCTGACTAGTGTGTGATTGTCACTTGGCATTCCATTAGATATTCAAATCTGAAATGTTAAAGAAACAATTCATTGAGTTGTTTCTGATAAACAAGTTAATCAATTATTACTCATTAATTTTTAATTCATCATTTAAAATAACTTGTTTATTGAAGGACTTGATGTTAGCGTGTAGTTGAAAAATAAATGAATCATCTTCAAAGTGAAATAACGAATTTTTAAAATTGAATTTGATAGATATGATGAAATATCTTTAGTGCCTTTCTATATCATCCAATAATATCATTAGGATATCATAAAATTCATTATTTTAATTTAATAGCTGACACTAATCATTTTTTGTTGCAATTAATGTAAGTTAATGAATGGAATTAAACTTGAAACAATTTTTTTTTTAGGAATAGCAGAAGGATGTCATTATTTTTGTCACATCGTTCAGAAGCTTGAAAAAATTTTAGCCCTAGACTGGTCCCTTTATACGGAAATTCCTGCAACTCATCATCTTTTATTTTTTAAAGACAAACTTTTTTTCGAAAGGCATTGCAAAAATTTGTCTTTCCTTCTACAACGTTTTGAAAACAACTGACGTATTTAAAAAATTTATTTAAGGTAGTAACTATTAATGAAAAACTAATTCATAAACGTGTTTTTAATCCGTATTCCTATCAAAACGAGGATTGCGAGCAGCTTATTGCCTGCAGCATAGGCATTAATTATAAGTCAATAGAATTTATCTTAAACTATACAGAAACGTAGTTTCGAAAATGGCATTACAGCAAATTCCTATACGGATGACCAGTACTGCGATAATTAATTATGTGATTCGTCTGGGTTTAAAAATTTATAATTTGAAATTTTAGAGCGTAAAAGGATATTTAGAGATATTATAAAAAAGAATCAATGTCTGAATTAATTGATTTTTAGATATTTTTAGGAAGTTGTAATTTTTATTCATAAGGATCGCAAAAAAAGATGCAATAATTGGTACCATGTCATGTAAAAGCTTGAAGTGAGTTTTAAGTAAGAAAAATCTATGAATGACTCATTAATATTTTCATAGCATGATTGATTTTAATTAACATTTCAAACTAATATTAAAATTACAAAACAAATATACAATATTTACTCAATGATGACAAATGATTTTCAGTTATTTTTTTGCCATATTGATGTATCTGTAGATAACTCAATATATGATAAGTATAAATCATAATGTCATTCAAATTATGATAAAGAATAACGTTGATAAATATTGTATAATATGCATTAAGTAATATGTTCTAAAGAGAATGTACTTTATATAGAGAAGCAAAGGAATAATCTTCAATGTACTGTTATTTTAGTGTTGATTTTCAAACGATCTTGGATCATTTATGTGAGACTTTTAGTGCTGGTAATAGTTATTTAACTGCGTAGAGGAAGATTGCATACTCGATTACACTGTCTATCATCAACAGCCATAGAACAATGCAAGTATTCGTCTAATAGACTTAATTGTTAGATAAAGTTTTTTTTTCTTAACTGGCTTGTGCATTAACATAGATCAATTGGTGACGATTCACTTGCTTGAGATAATCTTAAATGATATTTTTCACAGAAGACGTGCAAAAAATCAAAAAAGCAACAAAAATTGTAGCATAGAAATGAAAAGTTCTTGGATTGAATGTCAGATTCTTTAAGTATTTTTTTAATTTTTTAATTTTCGAACTAAAAATCGTTTTTATTGAGTGTTACTGAAATTTTCTCTCTTTTACGAAATTTCAAGAAAGCGAAAAAGAACACCTTGGATAATAAAAAATTGTTCAAGTACATTTAAGCGTTAAAATTGTTAAATGAAGAAAATCTCAATTGTTCTTGCCACAATGTTTTTTTTTTCATTCAACTTATGATGATTCAAAGCAATAGTGATGATAAACAAATTTTTTGGAAGTAAAAAAAGTTTAGGGTTTAACAAAAAAAATTCGAGATTTTTCATACGTTTCACGATGTAAACTGAGTACTATTATTTTTGTTGGGAATAGAAAAGCTGAAAAAAGAAGTAATTTTTTTAATTTAGTGAATAACTCGTTTATATTTTTAGACGCTTAATAGTATAAGATTTTTGAGAAATATTATGGAATAATATGTTTATTAATTATTTCATTGAAAATTCTGAGCTCTATTTTGGATACAAATTTATAGAGATCACAACATTTAGTGAAAAAAATATTGGACTCATGCTTAGTTAGCATAAATTAGAAAAAAACAATTTAATATGTCAGATAAAAAGTATTATATCTGTTAAGAAGATTTTGTATGCTACACCGCTGAAACATTACATGACTTGCAAAATGAGTTGATAGCAGTCTTATATTAACAGATAGGACTATCTTATTTTTCTGATGAGTTTCCATTCTCTCTTTCTCTCTCATATTTATGACCCAATTATATTTAGTTAGAAATTGATTTTAAGTCAATTTAATTTACAGTTGATAAGATAATACCCATGGATCAATCAAAAATTATGCAAAACAAATAATATCTGAGCTGCTATTTTGTATGCCATTAATACAGAAATTCAATTACAGCCTTTTTGTATGTCACATGAAGCAATTATTTGAGCAGTGATCATTCAAGTGGTAATGAAACAATTGTTTTAGGCTTCAAACACGAGTATGTTAATTGATAAATTACTTTCAATATTTTTTGATCCACTCTATTATTAATGAACTCGATACTTTTCACACTATTACTGTAGTAACCATTACCTCGTGATGAAAAAACCAATTTTATTATTATATTTTAATTAATTAATTACTCTTAACAATACTTTATTATTTCAATGAACACGAATTAACTATGAATTAATAAACAAAGAAAAATAATAGACATTGAAAATATTCCTTACAAAATTATTATTGGATTGGATGTTAATATCTTTGAAAACCAAAATAAACTTTACAACAGTGTCTAATCAATTCTACCATTTGATAAAAAATATTTCTTTTAATTTACTCAATGATAACATTCAATTATAATTAATTATATTCATTCAGAGAAATTACAATACAGTACCCATCATAACATTAGTTTTTAAGCTCATAAATGGAAAATGAAAATAGTGACATGATAAATTAACAAGTTGAATCACAAATTAATAGTGTTATTATTGTTATTATTATTATTATTATTATTATTATTATTATTATTATTATTATTATTATTATTATTATTATTATTATTATTATTATTATTATTATTATTATTATCACTGACACTATTTAATGCTAATCAAGTTTAGTTGAAAATGGCTGTTGAGTGTTATTTTCACGAAAATGTTTTTATTCATTGATTCATACATTTAATGACATGAACAACATTGAAAGTAACCTAAAATAAATTAGAAAACAAAATATTAATGAATTAATACAATTAATTGATAGTCAACTCACCTTATTTACTCTGTTGTGTTAATAATTAATATTTAGATTGCATGATCAAGTTGAGACATAACTTGTAAATTCACTACAAATGATTTTCTTGGTTGTACTTTGGTTAGGTTATATTGATGATCTTTTGAGTTTTGTTAAAAAATGAAAACAATTTGACTTCACTAATGAATTCATAGACGTTTTTATGTGAATGCATAGATTTTGCCGTAGAAAATAATATAAAAGAAAATGTAACCTTGAAATAAATATAAAATAAATACAAAATTATCGACAGTACTACTCACAGCACTGTCGTAACAAAAGTGAGCTACCATATAGAAGTAAATGAGACGGAACTCAGCTGGCGATAATACAAATGTCAGCCTTTGCTTTCTGATTTATTGTGTGCGTGTTTCAAGCATGATATGATATGAAGATTACATAGCATTGCTACTATACAGCATGCGGATTTGTGTGAATAGTTCAGATCTAATGACCTTGTTCGTGATTCATAACTTACTAAAGATGCTTGTGGTGATAACCAGTATGAAATATAATGAATTTACTTACAACTAGAAATATATCATGAACAACAGATAATGATTAACTTTTTTTCAATTTTTAATTTATTATTATCAAATAGAGTAAAGTAATTCACTTATTTTTATAAGAAGTAGAGTAAAAATATTATATTACATATTTTAAATATGCATCTGTACAAATAGATAATTCAAAAAATACTGATAAATTGAGCACATGGGTCTTGATAAATAAATTTATTTTATTTGGTGATTTAATTTCTCTCGTTCTGCTTATAATCGTATGCTTGTTTTGCAATGCGAGTGAGCTGTTCAGTCATAGCACGACCGGTTTCTTTGACGAGTGAGGTAAAATGGCCAAAGTCATTTTTAAGCAGGATGTAGGGATGATCGAACTCGACCATTCGTCCCTTCTCCATCACCAGGACTTTGTCACTGTCCATGATGGTGTTGAGTCGATGTGCGACAGTAAGTACAGTGCAGTTGGCAAACTTTTTACGAATGGTACGTTGGATGAGACCATCAGTGTGAGGATCGACATTAGCTGTGGCTTCATCAAGCATAAGAATTTTGTTGTTTCGAAGAATAGCTCGAGCAAGACAGACCAGCTGTCTTTGGCCGGCACTAAAGTTTGTACCACGATCAAATACCCGTGACTCTAAACCATTAGATCCAGTGAAAGCCTCCTTCAGCTCGACTTCTTCTAAAGCTGCCCAGAGCAGAGAATCTTGGAATTCGTTGAACGGATCCAAATTCTTCCTCAGGGTTCCAGAGAACAGAACAGGGTCCTGAGGTATAATAGAGATTTTTTTACGCAACTCTTCTAAATAAATAGATCCAGTATCCACTCCATCGATGTCAATGACTCCTTCGACCTTGGCCAAACGAAACAGAGCAGAGATCAATGAAGATTTACCGGCACCTGTTCTCCCAACAATCCCGACCTTCTCTCTAGGTTTAATCACCAATTCAAGTCCTTTAAGTACCGGTTGCTCTTCCTCGGAATAACGCATGAATACATTCTGGAACTTGATGCATCCCTCTGTTGGCCAATTTTCTGGTGCATGTACTGTTTTTGACGTCACTTGTAACCCTTTTTTTTTATCCTTCTTGGTCGGTTTATCTTCCGCAATATTCTCCTCAGGCGGTAAAAGTGAATACTCTAAAACTCGCTCTACCGACATCATCTGATTCGTTACTTCAGCACTTTGACGCATTCCCCATTGAATTATCCCGGTCAAAGACATTATTGTTGTTATAGCAAGACCTACTTCAGCTCCAGATATTCCGAAGTCAAACAAAAGAAAGCTGAACGTAATAACTGTTATAAATAAAAAACAAAAAACGTCTAGAGAAAATCCGAAAGCTATACTTGTTGCTACAACTATGAACCATGATGAAGTATGAACGTCTTGAAATTTATCAAACTCGAATTTCAATATCTGCTGAGTTCCATAAGCTCGGATAGTTGTTAGTCCATTTATCGATGCATTTAAATGAGTAAATACTGGTGATCTCATCATTCCTTCGAGTCTCTTGATATTTTTACTAGTTTTTAAATAAACCTTTCTAATCCAGTAAAATATAAACGCAATCACAAATAGTGGAATTAGAAAGAACAGATTTATAACACACACTATGACTAATGATCCGCACATCATCAAAATTATTTGCCCAGCATCGAGAAGAGCTTTCGGAAGTAATTCATCAATGCCTCCCAAGTCTTTAGAGAATCTATTTAATATTCTTCCACTAGGATTCGTATCAAAAAATCGCATACTCGTTCTTATAAGAGCTCCAAAGGATCGGTCATGAAGGCTTTGACTGTTGCGAACACACAAATTGAAGAATAACAAAGATCTGGTGATTCCAACAATAAAGATTGATAAAACCAGTCCAGTGTAGATATAGATATAGAGAATAGCTGGGGTGATGTCGTAATCCGGTAAAGAGACAAGTGTAACATTTTTGGAAGAAAAAAAGACTCTATTACGAGACTCTTCTTCGTTTACTAAAATTGGGATGAAGAAGTCAGTGGCACTAACTAAGAACTGAGTTAATACATAAAAAATTGCAACAGTAATTACAAAACACCAACTGCCGGCAGATTTAAAGTATCCAATAAAAAGTGATCCCTGAATGACTCCTTTTGATGTAGCTTCAATGTTATCAATTTCCATATTTTTCTCATCGATTTCTTCAACATCAGCATCGCTTGATATTCTACTGCGATTACTTAAACTAGACCACTGTCGACGCATACTGCTTTTTTCGGAGAAAGATTCATCGGTATCTTGTGATGAGTCAGAGGCTAGAAGAGTAGCATACTCTGGACATTGAGCGAGAAGGTCGACGTAGTTGGAGAACATTTTGGAGGATCCATGTTCAAGTAGGATAATGCCGTCGACGTCTTTAATGTACTGGAGCTGATGAGTAGCGAGGATTCTTGTTTTTCCTGATAAATATCTCTCTAGACATTCTTCAAATAGATGCTTGCCCACGTGAGTGTCAACAGCACTCAGTGGGTCATCTAAGATATAGAGATCTGCTTGACGATATACAGCACGAGCTAAATTGATTCTTGCTTTCTGTCCTCCTGACAATGAGCTTCCTCTTTCTCCGACTATTGTCTGGTCGCCTTGGGGGAATTGTTTGAAGTCACTCAGTAGTGCACAAACTTTGACGACTTTTTGGTAGCGTTGGCGGTCGTACGGTTGTCCGAAGATAATATTTTGCCGAACGGTCGAGCCAAAAACCCAAGCTTCTTGAGCAGCATAACTCAGCCCACCACGCACTTCTATGCTTCCTTCTGCTAGTGGAAGTTCACCAAGAATTGCAGAAATAAGTGAACTCTTGCCAGCTCCTACTGCTCCAATCACGACATACAGTTTTCCTCGTTCCAGCTTGATGGTAACTTTATTTAGAGTATTTTCTTGACTACTTGGCTCCCATTTTGCTGTCGCGTTTATAATCCTCACAGCCCAGTTATCACCATCTGGCTTATGATTTGCTACATGATTTATTGAGTTTACCAGATCCACTGTTGTTGTTTCTTCTTCAATAACTGATGATCTGTCAGGATAAGTCAATTTATTTAATTGACCAACTTCATCATACATCAAAAAATACTGTAAACGTCTCACTGCTACAATACACTCGGCAATTTCAGCCACACCACGAACGAACATTGCTGACATTGTGTTAGCAAGAACATTGAAAAAGGAAGCGATTACAAATGCTTTTTCGGCAGTTATTTGTTGACTAAAAAACATCATTCCTACAAGTGTACAATAGATAGCTGCTCTTGTTGTAAATAAATTAAAAGTCATGTAGATTCCTCGTATCCAAGAGAATTTTTGTACTACTTTAAGTTCCAATTTCCTAGCTAATGCTACCATAATACAGAAAGGCTTTTCCCAAGCATACATCTTAATTACTTGAACTCCTGATATTATTTCATCCATTAGTCTCACTCGTTCATCAGTTTTTATAGCCGTTTGAAGTCGGAATTTTGATGATAATTTTCCTGTATACGATTGAATAGGAACCACAATAAAAACTGCTAATAATCCAATTATACCAGCATAGCCGGCTTCATCGTATAAGAAATATGCAATTATCAATCCAGACAGTGGTGATGACCACATGTAATGAAATAAGATGCATACTAAATCGAATCGATTGACATCATTGGCGATTAAATTTACAACTTTACCAGGTGCTGTGTCGCCAAAAGCAGTTGTGCTTAATCTTAGTGCCTGAAATGTTTACTTGTATTAATGTGAATATTAAAGTTCATTACGTAATCTTAGATTTTGTTGGAGTAATTTTTTGAATTACCTTGCGGTAAACTATTGAACAAACAGCTATCCTTATCCTACCACCTAAATGGTAACCTCCAAAAAGCGTTTGATTTAATGTGATTGCACTGATTCCTGTTGCTAGACAAATACCTCCTGCATACATCAGCGCATCATTGTAAGTCACTCCGCCATTTTCTCTGAAATATCTCAAAAGTCTTCCTAACAGAATCGGAATTCCTAGCCTGAAATAGAATTTTTCTAGATTAAACTTCGGCCAACGGAATTGGAGATGTCTGAGGGGTTGGAAAAGCTCTGTAACATAGGAGGTGTGTTGGACAAGATATTGATTAGTTAAGGTTGTTGGTTGATAATTTCATTTATCAACTTACTTAAGAATAAATTCATTGAATGCGTGAATAACACCGTAAAAAAAGATTTCCCACATAAAACACCGGAAAATTGTTGTTAAAAAATTCGGCCTCTTTTTTGACTTCTTCTTAGATTCTAATTCCAGGAACCATTGTCTAAAAACAGAGATTAAAATTCACTTTTGCAATTATTCATTTGTTAAACTAATTAATGACTAATGACTTACTTCTCCAGTCGATCGCCAAGAACTCCAGATCGATCAGTTTTCAATGGGTCAAACAGATCGGCAGGACCTAGAATTTTCGAGTATCCAGTTCTGAATAACTTAAGTGTCCAAGTCCAGAATAACACTGATAAAATGTTTGACTTCTCTCGGGGATTTGGATGAACTTTTGCCTTGCTTGCGTCCATGGTAATATTGAACTGGACATTAGCTCCACAGGTAATTGATCCAAAATGATCTCTAAGTACCTGCTGATGATGGATTTATCTTGACGTGGTTATTGCATAACATATGTAAGTACACTGAACATAAAAATAAGTACACTTTCACTTTTGATGTTGCTTGGAATAATATTGAAGATCACAATTATTTGGTATCTTATTAGGTAATTTGGAAACTGATGAAATAGTTGAATACTCTTTCTGAAATTTTTTCTAACTGTGAATGTATGTAAGGCTGACTAGTGTGTGATTGTCACTTGGCATTCCATTAGATATTCAAATCTGAAATGTTAAAGAAACAATTCATTGAGTTGTTTCTGATAAACAAGTTAATCAATTATTACTCATTAATTTTTAATTCATCATTTAAAATAACTTGTTTTTTAAAGTTTTTGATAGTCACAAGTGGTTCAATAATAATTTAATCATTGTTGAAGAAAAATGGAGAATTATATATTTTTTCGATTAAGATGGATGTGTTTGAATATCTTATCTTTTTATCTGTTTATCTGGTAATAATCATTTAGCTACGTAGAGGAAGATTGCATACTCTTGTTCATCAACGTGAATCAATAGGTGAAAATTGTTAAATGAAGAAAATCTCAATTGTTCTTGCCACAATGTTTTTTTTTTTCATTCAACTTATGATGATTCAAAGCAATAGTGATGATAAACAAATTTTTTGGAAGTAAAAAAAGTTTAGGGTTTAACAAAAAAAATTCGAGATTTTTCATACGTTTCACGATGTAAACTGAGTACTATTATTTTTGTTGGGAATAGAAAAGCTGAAAAAAGAAGTAATTTTTTTAATTTAGTGAATAACTCGTTTATATTTTTAGACGCTTAATAGTATAAGATTTTTGAGAAATATTATGGAATAATATGTTTATTAATTATTTCATTGAAAATTCTGAGCTCTATTTTGGATACAAATTTATAGAGATCACAACATTTAGTGAAAAAAAATATTGGACTCATGCTTAGTTAGCATAAATTAGAAAAAAACAATTTAATATGTCAGATAAAAAGTATTATATCTGTTAAGAAGATTTTGTATGCTACACCGCTGAAACATTACATGACTTGCAAAATGAGTTGATAGCAGTCTTATATTAACAGATAGGACTATCTTATTTTTCTGATGAGTTTCCATTCTCTCTTTCTCTCTCATATTTATGACCCAATTATATTTAGTTAGAAATTGATTTTAAGTCAATTTAATTTACAGTTGATAAGATAATACCCATGGATCAATCAAAAATTATGCAAAACAAATAATATCTGAGCTGCTATTTTGTATGCCATTAATACAGAAATTCAATTACAGCCTTTTTGTATGTCACATGAAGCAATTATTTGAGCAGTGATCATTCAAGTGGTAATGAAACAATTGTTTTAGGCTTCAAACACGAGTATGTTAATTGATAAATTACTTTCAATATTTTTTGATCCACTCTATTATTAATGAACTCGATACTTTTCACACTATTACTGTAGTAACCATTACCTCGTGATGAAAAAACCAATTTTATTATTATATTTTAATTAATTAATTACTCTTAACAATACTTTATTATTTCAATGAACACGAATTAACTATGAATTAATAAACAAAGAAAAATAATAGACATTGAAAATATTCCTTACAAAATTATTATTGGATTGGATGTTAATATCTTTGAAAACCAAAATAAACTTTACAACAGTGTCTAATCAATTCTACCATTTGATAAAAAATATTTCTTTTAATTTACTCAATGATAACATTCAATTATAATTAATTATATTCATTCAGAGAAATTACAATACAGTACCCATCATAACATTAGTTTTTAAGCTCATAAATGGAAAATGAAAATAGTGACATGATAAATTAACAAGTTGAATCACAAATTAATAGTGTTATTATTGTTATTATTATTATTATTATTATTATTATTATTATTATTATTATTATTATTATTATTATTATTATTATTATTATTATTATTATTATTATTATTATTATTATTATTATTATTATTATTATCACTGACACTATTTAATGCTAATCAAGTTTAGTTGAAAATGGCTGTTGAGTGTTATTTTCACGAAAATGTTTTTATTCATTGATTCATACATTTAATGACATGAACAACATTGAAAGTAACCTAAAATAAATTAGAAAACAAAATATTAATGAATTAATACAATTAATTGATAGTCAACTCACCTTATTTACTCTGTTGTGTTAATAATTAATATTTAGATTGCATGATCAAGTTGAGACATAACTTGTAAATTCACTACAAATGATTTTCTTGGTTGTACTTTGGTTAGGTTATATTGATGATCTTTTGAGTTTTGTTAAAAAATGAAAACAATTTGACTTCACTAATGAATTCATAGACGTTTTTATGTGAATGCATAGATTTTGCCGTAGAAAATAATATAAAAGAAAATGTAACCTTGAAATAAATATAAAATAAATACAAAATTATCGACAGTACTACTCACAGCACTGTCGTAACAAAAGTGAGCTACCATATAGAAGTAAATGAGACGGAACTCAGCTGGCGATAATACAAATGTCAGCCTTTGCTTTCTGATTTATTGTGTGCGTGTTTCAAGCATGATATGATATGAAGATTACATAGCATTGCTACTATACAGCATGCGGATTTGTGTGAATAGTTCAGATCTAATGACCTTGTTCGTGATTCATAACTTACTAAAGATGCTTGTGGTGATAACCAGTATGAAATATAATGAATTTACTTACAACTAGAAATATATCATGAACAACAGATAATGATTAACTTTTTTTCAATTTTTAATTTATTATTATCAAATAGAGTAAAGTAATTCACTTATTTTTATAAGAAGTAGAGTAAAAATATTATATTACATATTTTAAATATGCATCTGTACAAATAGATAATTCAAAAAATACTGATAAATTGAGCACATGGGTCTTGATAAATAAATTCATTTTATTTGGTGATTTAATTTCTCTCGTTCTGCTTATAATCGTATGCTTGTTTTGCAATGCGAGTGAGCTGTTCAGTCATAGCACGACCGGTTTCTTTGACGAGTGAGGTAAAATGGCCAAAGTCATTTTTAAGCAGGATGTAGGGATGATCGAACTCGACCATTCGTCCCTTCTCCATCACCAGGACTTTGTCACTGTCCATGATGGTGTTGAGTCGATGTGCGACAGTAAGTACAGTGCAGTTGGCAAACTTTTTACGAATGGTACGTTGGATGAGACCATCAGTGTGAGGATCGACATTAGCTGTGGCTTCATCAAGCATAAGAATTTTGTTGTTTCGAAGAATAGCTCGAGCAAGACAGACCAGCTGTCTTTGGCCGGCACTAAAGTTTGTACCACGATCAAATACCCGTGACTCTAAACCATTAGATCCAGTGAAAGCCTCCTTCAGCTCGACTTCTTCTAAAGCTGCCCAGAGCAGAGAATCTTGGAATTCGTTGAACGGATCCAAATTCTTCCTCAGGGTTCCAGAGAACAGAACAGGGTCCTGAGGTATAATAGAGATTTTTTTACGCAACTCTTCTAAATAAATAGATCCAGTATCCACTCCATCGATGTCAATGACTCCTTCGACCTTGGCCAAACGAAACAGAGCAGAGATCAATGAAGATTTACCGGCACCTGTTCTCCCAACAATCCCGACCTTCTCTCTAGGTTTAATCACCAATTCAAGTCCTTTAAGTACCGGTTGCTCTTCCTCGGAATAACGCATGAATACATTCTGGAACTTGATGCATCCCTCTGTTGGCCAATTTTCTGGTGCATGTACTGTTTTTGACGTCACTTGTAACCCTTTTTTTTTATCCTTCTTGGTCGGTTTATCTTCCGCAATATTCTCCTCAGGCGGTAAAAGTGAATACTCTAAAACTCGCTCTACCGACATCATCTGATTCGTTACTTCAGCACCTTGACGCATACCAAACTGTATTTTTCTTGTTATCGCTAGTACTGTTGATATTGCTAGACCAACTTCGGCACCTGAGATTCCGAAGTCAAACAAAAGAAAGCTGAACGTAATAGCTGTTATAAATAAAAAACAAAAAATGTCTGATGCAAATGCAAATGCTATACTCGTTGCTAAAAACATGTACCAAGATGAGGTATGACGATCTTGAAGAATATCAAACTCTGCTGTTAGAACGTTCTGTGCTCCGCATGCTCTTATTGTTCTGAGACCGTTAATTGTAGTATTTAAATGAGTAAATACTGGTGATCTCATCATTCCTTCGAGTCTCTTAACATTCTTACTTGTTTTAAGGTAGATTTTTCTTAACCAGTAAAATATGAATACAATTATTAATATGGCAATTAAAAAGAAAGGATTTACAACACATACAATAATTAATGATGCCACCATCAGTGCTATTATTTGGCCTGAATCAAGCAACGCTTTAGGAAGTTGTTCATCAATAGCTCCTATGTCTTTAGAGAACCTATTCAGTATTCTTCCACTAGAGTTTGTATCGAAAAATCGCATACTTGTTCTTATAAGAGCTCCAAAAGCTTGGTCATGCAGACTTTGACTGTTATTTACACAGAATTGGAAAAACACAAATGATCTGATGATTCCAATGACAAATATTGACAGGACTAGTCCTGAGTAGATGTAGATATACTTGAGAGCCGGTGTGATATTGTAATTATCAATATAATTACTGGTGTTTATTGGTAAAGTATGATTACGAGATGTGAAGTGGCTTTTATATCTTGATTCTTCTTCGTTTACGAGAATAGAGATAAAGTAATCAACTCCACTTGTGGTGCATTGTGTTAAAATAAAAAATAATCCTACTGTGATAATCAAACCCCAGCTACAACCAGATGTGAAGTATTTAATCAAAATAGATCCTTGAATGACTCCTTTTGATGTAGCTTCAATCGTATCCATTTTGAAGCAATTGTCGTGATAATCTTCAGTATCAGCATCCGTGTAACTGGCTTCTGAAGTCCTACTACTTATACTTATACTGGATTTAGTTCGCATCCGTATGTGACATTTTTCAGAGAAAGATTCATCGGTATCTTGTGATGAGTCAGAGGCTAGAAGAGTAGCATACTCTGGACATTGAGCGAGAAGGTCGACGTAGTTGGAGAACATTTTGGAGGATCCATGTTCAAGTAGGATAATGCCGTCGACGTCTTTAATGTACTGGAGCTGATGAGTAGCGAGGATTCTTGTTTTTCCTGATAAATATCTCTCTAGACATTCTTCAAATAGATGCTTGCCCACGTGAGTGTCAACAGCACTCAGTGGGTCATCTAAGATATAGAGATCTGCTTGACGATATACAGCACGAGCTAAATTGATTCTTGCTTTCTGTCCTCCTGACAATGAGCTTCCTCTTTCTCCGACTATTGTCTGGTCGCCTTGGGGGAATTGTTTGAAGTCACTCAGTAGTGCACAAACTTTGACGACTTTTTGGTAGCGTTGGCGGTCGTACGGTTGTCCGAAGATAATATTTTGCCGAACGGTCGAGCCAAAAACCCAAGCTTCTTGAGCAGCATAACTCAGCCCACCACGCACTTCTATGCTTCCTTCTGCTAGTGGAAGTTCACCAAGAATTGCAGAAATAAGTGAACTCTTGCCAGCTCCTACTGCTCCAATCACGACATACAGTTTTCCTCGTTCCAGCTTGATGGTAACTTTATTTAGAGTATTTTCTTGACTACTTGGCTCCCATTTTGCTGTCGCGTTTATAATCCTCACAGCCCAGTTATCACCATCTGGCTTATGATTTGCTACATGATTTATTGAGTTTACCAGATCCACTGCTGTTGTTACACTTTCATTCGGTTTTGCCTTTTCTATGACATCACTATTATAATTACAATTAACATCATGATTGATTAAATTGGGCAACATCCTCGTCTTTTCATTCATAACTCCTTGATCATTATCATCATCATCGTTATCATCATCAGTAAATTGCTTCTTTTCTGTCGAAGAAACCTTAATCGTTTGATTTATTCCACCTACTTCATCATACATTAAGAAGTATTGCAATCTTCGAATCGCTACTATACATCCGGCTGCTTCAGTTACACTGCGTACAAACAATGATGACATTGTTTGCGAAAGAATATTAAAAAAGGAAGAAAACATAAAAGCTTTTTCAGCAGTTAACCTCTGATTACAAAGCATCATTCCAACAAGAGTACAATAAATAGCAGCTCGTGTTGTAAATAGTTCAAATGTTAAAAAAACTCCACGAATCCATGAAAATTTTTTGATGATATTTAGCTCTAGTTTTCGAGTCATTGCAATCATTACACAAAAAGACTTCTCCCAAGCATACATCTTGATCACTTGAACTCCTGATATTATTTCATCCATCAATCTAACTCTCTCATCAGTTTTAATGGCTGTTCGCAATCGAAACTTTGATGATAACTTTCCTGCGTATGTTTGAATAGACACCACAAAGAAGACTACAGCTACTCCAAGCACTCCAACACATCCAACTTCTGAATACAGGATGTAACCTACTATCAAAGCTGATATTGGAGCAGACCACATGTGGTTCATGATGCTGGTTACTGTGTCAAACCTACTAACATCATTAGCTATCAAATTCACCACTTTTCCTGGTGCAGTATCTCCAAATGATGTTGTGCTAAGTCTCAATGCCTGCAATTAATAAGTTAAGTTAACATATTGGTTCTTTTTTAATCTTATTTTTTAAACAAGAAAAATAATTATCTATGTATATTTTTATCATAGATCATTAACTTTTAATTAATGATCATTATTGTGTCCTTTATTCGTATCTAAACTTTTTAAGAAACAATTCAATCATCAATATTCAAGTGTAGCATTCAATTGAAGTTTTTCTATAAATCACATTGTTTGTAATTAACATTATGTTTTAATAAACTTTTAACAGGTTCATTAATTAAGACTGATTATATAATTATAATATATCATATCATTATTAATATTGAAATTAGTTTTGTTACTCATTCATTATGAATCTAAAGTCACTGTGAATTAAATAAATATACATTTATGACTATTTATAGTTTTTAATTATGAATGAGTAATTCTAGTTATTAAAAATAATTACAATATAGATTTCTGAATTGTTAAAATAGTAAAAAATTTTTTAATTAATATATAATGAATATTTTATATGAATAAATGGTTAATTAAAACATTACTGAAATAGAAATTGATTTTATCGTAATGTTATAAGATTACCAAAAAAATCCTCATTTCATCCTTGTTAAATGACTAGTTATTAATTTAGTAATATGAATTATAAAATTATTAATTACTTTGGTAGTTAATAATTTAAAAAAAAAACTATCTCTAATTATCTTTGTAAATTGTGATTTCATTTCAAATATTACCAATGACTTTGTTAAATTTTAATTTGATTTATGAAATTACCAATTACTTTATAGATTTCCTAATAACTAATATACGTTAGTCATTTATGTATGTATTTTCCGTTTTTCTGAAACAAGATAAGATATAAGATTGTCGTCAGGAAATTTAACGTCAGACAATGAATAGCAATCTGATGCAGAATGTAAACAGATGGGCATAAGTTTAATGAATATTCTTACGTCAGGGTTGGTTACTATTAAAAATGAAATAATCTATATTGATAATTTTATTTTCGAAATTATCAATTAATTAAGTAATGATGAATTAACAATTTTTTTGCCGATTATTGGTTAGCCGTAATTAGAGAACTCTGGTTTGTTATCGACTGTAGACTAATAAGATATTTATTATATTTTTTCTGTACTGAACAATATTCTCGAGGGTGCGCTGTACTTATTTGGATAATTAATTCATCTGTCGGATTTGAAAAATTACATTTATTTTTTTTTAATGATAAAATATTTCTAATAAAAAAAAAAAGATTTCTGATAGGTAAATTATTATATAGAGATAAATGTATTATAAATGTCAACCATCAATTTGATTTTACAGTAGTATTTTTTTATTAATGATTAAAAAAATTTTAGCTTATTAAGGTAGTTCTTTCGCTCCGGGCCGTATCAAAAAATAAGTACAGGCCCTCCAAAATATAATTTATTTTTTATTCAAATTATTGATAGATTTCTTACTTTCCGATAGATGATTGAACAAACAGCTATTCGAATCCTGCTACCAATATTATTTGTCCCAAATGCTGATTGGTTCATGGTAATTGCATTCATTCCTATCGCTAAACTTATTCCTGCAGCGTATATCAGTGCTTCATGGTAATTTGTTCCACTGTTTTCTCGAAAGTATCTTAAAAGTCTTCCTAGAAGTATCGGTGCTCCTAATCTAAGAGAAAAAATTATCATTAGAATTATTCCATTATTTTCCCTTTTTTAAGAAATTCTGTTAAGTTTTGATTTTTATTTACCTAAGGATAAACTCGTTAAATGCATGAAGAATACCATAAAGTATAAATTCCCACATAAAACAACGAATAATTGTTGCAAAAAAACTTGGTTGTCCTTTAGATCTCTTTTTTGTTTCTAATTCTTGATACCATTCTCTAGGTGATGAATTAATTAGATTATTATTTCTTGTTAATGAATATTCAATAATTTTTAAGTAACAATGTTCTGAGAACATATAATATATATTTATTTTGAATGATTAATTAAGCCGTTAATTATAATTAATGTTGATATTTTAAATGAAAAAATTTTTAGAGCTTTAAGAGTTTGTACCATAACTATTTTTAGTAATATTCTATAATTTTTTTAACATTCTGAAAATTGTAAAAGTTTTAAAAAAGAAAATTAAATTAAAAAAAATGTTATTGTTTAAAATTTAACATTTTTGAACAAAGGAGAAATACCTAGAATATTTTTCCTACAATTATTTTAGAAATCATTCTGTAAATTTTTTAATGATCATGAAAAACGTCTTTCAAATTAAATGAAAACAAACAAAACAAGAAAAAAGTTTTTATTCGATAATTTCGTCTTAATAACAAAATATTTAGAATTTTTGGAACTCTTTACAGATTTTTTTAATTAACGTAAAAAATACTTCTATTCTAGATAAAATATAAAATATAATAAATTTTATTCTACTACTTTTAGAAATGAAAACGAATGTTTTTTAAATTAAACAACAGAAAATAATGAAAATTTTCATTTAATCATTTTCGGTGAATAATAAAATATATTGCGAATTTTTCTAGAATTTCATTAACAATCATAAAAAAAAATTATTTTTCACCAAATATTTGATTTACCTTTCTAATCGATCTCCAAGAACATCTGAACGATCTTGGTTCAGTGGATAAAATAAATCTTCAGGACCTAAATCTTTAGTATACCCTGTCTTAAATATCTTATATGTCCAAGTCCAAAACAATACTGCAAAAAAATTCGACTTTTCCCTCGGATTGGGATTAACATACTTTCTAGTGCCCATCACAACTAAACCACTTACAAAAAAACTTTTTTTTCAAATAGAAGAAAAAAAAATGAATTGTCTTACTTATTTATTAGTTATTAACAATAATTGAAAGTTTATCAACATAATTGATATTTAAAAAATAATAAAAAATTATTAAACGTGCAGATTATTGTTTACTTAAGAACCACCACACTTTAACAATCTCCAAGTGAGTCTGATACTAGTATTTATTTTATTTTCAATTTTCTCAACGTTAAAAAATTCACTTCCGACTAATTACGCAATCAAGATAATAATTAATGCTTCTATGGCTATTTTGTATTAACTCAAGTTTATCTATACATGATCTTATTAGTGAAGAAAACTTTTTACATTGTGTTATATGAACACAAATCCATTTACATGACTATTAGATTATTATTGTTCACTAGCGTTTTTTTTCTTTATTTTAAAGCCATTCACATGCCGCAATTATATACTGCACTTAATTAACATTGAAAAAATTCAAGGATTGCAAAGAGAAGGACGGTTTAAAAGATTGAGTTTGATTTAGAAGTATAAAAATATATATAATTTCAATATAATTGTTTATCCTTGTGTTCATGCATACATTAGATATTTAGCTTATTATTGAAACCTTGAATATAAAAAGGGCATCGATGTTGGCTTTTTTTCTATCGATATCTGATTAATAGGAAATTATAAAAAAATTTTATAATCATTGTTACAAAGGTTTTGTTGGAAAATTTATTACTTCTGTAAGGAGAATGTCCAGTATTTTGCAACAATGATTATTGTATTTTTTTTATAATAATTGGGTCAAATATTACGTGTGGTTCTGATGTCAGCAGTTACAAATATTTTATCGACAAATAATTATTAACTCTTTCACTTATTTAACATCATCTAATTGATTAAATCCCTAATTTTCCTAGTGTGAAAATAATTTTTTACGTCAATTCATTGCTTTTCTAGGAAATATTATAATAATTTATCATTATTTATGATATTGATTTCATATTTACGTAAAAAACTATTTAAATCCTTGACAATATCTTAAATATAATAATTTAAAAAATTCCATTTTAAATGAACAAATAAATAAAATAATTATTAATAATTTTAATTTATCATGTTCATTATTTAATTATTAATTGTCAATAAATCAATGATTTTTAAAGTTATTGTTCATATGTGAAATTGAAGATAATTGCATAATGTTGCACTTGGATGTATCATTAGCTCTAGTTTCTTAGAAATATTACGTGATTACTTGACTTGAATCGTATTTATTTATTTATCGATTTCTAGACAATTCATTGCAATCAATTTGACAATTGAGACTCGGAGTTTTAGTGTGATTTTTGTTTTGTGAAAAATTTTTGAAACAAGGGAGTGGTGATTAAGTTGTAATGTAATAGGCTCAGTCTTGCTCTGCTTGGCTAAATTGAGATAAAGATTACGTTAGGGTCAATGTACCAGTAAATTAACGGTAGGCTTCGTACATCTATATATTGGCAATGTATAACTATATTGAACATGTCGTTCGTTCACTCGAGTATTCGATTTTTTTAATTTATTAAAATTTTATTAATTAGCTCTCAATTAGAAAGCTATTGTAGTACGGTCGGTTTTTTTAATTCGTATTTTGTAATATTTTTACATTTTATGTCATTTTAAAACATGTAATAACATTTAACCCTTCGTTGGTCGCGCTATGAGGGAATCGCCGCACTTTTTAGTAATTGTATAATTATCATGCAACTAAATGTCATCAATACAAATGCACCGATATATTCCTAAATTACACTTTTTAGAATCGAGTGGACCCGTCAAAACATTTTTAATAACTCATATTTATTAAATAATTCAATTTTTATTATCCAAAATGAGTCGATTGCGGCGATTCCCTCACTACGCGACCAAACAAGACAGGAAAATTTTATGAGCGCTGTTGCCAAATGTTGAATCCGGTAAGAGGCGCTCCAATCATGTATGATAGTTTTAATAAACTAATTTAAAATAAGCGCCAAAATGTTGCTTATAATGTGGCACCGTCGCATTAATTTTAACATTGCGGCGATTCCCCGCGGCGCGACCAAACTAGGAAGAAATTTTGACGCGACTAACGAAGGGTTAAAGATGAACAGATGCATGTCAGGTTTTTATCTATTTTCAATATTTTGATAACCACTGAAGATATTGGTATCGTCATTATTTTTTTTAATAACAAAAAAACTGTGAAGCACATGAAGTAAAAGATAATTGGGAATCAATTTGACTTATTATGCGATGAGAATTTTTTGGATATTTGGTTAAAACTAATAGTATATTATTCTTAATTTATTTTATTATTATATATTATATTTTATATTATTTTTATTATATATTATATATTATATATATTATATTATATATTATTATATATTATATATTATATTAAATTATTCTTAATGACTTCCCGGAAAAAAATTTTCTCGTATAATCGTATATGGGGAATTGGCCTCATATAGTTCATGTATGAAACATACATAATCTTATATGAGACATATACTATTTTATATGAATTGTATATGGAGCGTATAAGATCGTATACGTAACATATATGACAAAAAAAAGTAACATATTTGGTCATATATGATCTTATAGGTTCATATGACATAGAGATTGACTCACACGGAAAGTATTCGATATTAAATTTTTAGCTTACAAAATTTATTATAAATAATATTTTTTCTTTGCATCTCGGCCGAAAGTCCTTCTAATTTCACGTCAAAAAGCTAAACATTCGTCCATGGGCAGAGCTGTACTTGGGAGTAAAAAATTTTTTTTGTCGCTCCAAAACATTATGTAACTTTTATTGCTCTAAGTGACGTTAGTTTTTTGTCATTAAGCGTCCTTCGTTGATTCCGTTCAGTATCCAAACACAATTTAGAAACGGCTTATGTAGAAACCTGTATTTAACATATGTATATGTTAACTATAGTGTCAATTGAATTTAAAATACGCGCTACTCACGCAAGATTTCATTGGTTATTACAGAGATCGGAGTGGGGCGAAAGACGAGCAACACTAGCGAAATTATCCGGTCAACACTAACGGGAGTGTAACACTAACGAGCTTCGACTGTAATAGGAAAATATTTGTCTACAACGATTCACAGGGAGGCATATGTTGAATTGGAGTTTTCTTTATTTGATTATAGATGATATGTTTCTTTTCTATGTAAAATCTCTAATTTAAATCGTTATTGTTAGTGATTTATGTTAATTTTAATCTTTAGCTTAAGAAATTTTTTTATTTAAGTAAATTATTTTCTCCACTATATTCGGATTGATTTCTTATTAATTTGATGCCTGCCTCCGATCAACAATTGCAATTGTTATATAACACTCACTTTGCTCGTGCCGCAAATGTCAGAGCAGGCATGAATTTTAATTTTAAAACGTAATGAATATGATTTTTTTCGGACTTTTGATCGGATATGAAGAAAAATCGTATACACTACACGGGGAGAAAATTTGAAATTCTTGCACTGTACACCATGATGCCCGAGGCCAAGCTTTGTAATATACTATTTTCTTTAATTGAGGAAGGAAAAGGATAAATAAAGTAAATTATGAAAATGAACGTTATCGTAAAAAACAAGGTAATTGAACCACCGAATGCTAAAACACCTTTTTTACTCTTACCCCTTTCTTTTAGTTAATTTGAAAAAAAATGAAAAAATGTTCATATTGTATGATAGCAGTAGTAAATGTTTGTAAAATGTGTTAAAAATTGTTTAGTCAACTGGAAAGTAAAAGTAATTATGTAATAAAAATCTATATAGGGAAGAAATTATGTACAAAAATGTTGGAAGGTAAAGATGAACCTAGCTAGAGTGTAGGTCAGAGGTCATTACTATTATATGCGATTATATTTATCCTAAGTAAAGGTATGAGTTTGAGTTGGGTCTAAGTACATTATTCTCTAAAAATGAATTAGTAAGAACTGTGAAACAGTGTATACGGAGAAAAAATAAGGTATGTACAACTTTATTTTATACTTTTATGAAGTAAATTTCATAAATATTTCAATCCAATATAAGGACAGCTAGCCACTACAATCCTTATTTCCCTGTCCTGAGAAGGACATTTTATTTGAGTACTTCGTCTTATAGGGCATAACTCTGAAAATGACTGTACTTCTAGTGACGGCGTTACTTGGGACGTGATATTCTCGCGCCTTTAGAAAGGCACGAGGATACACGCAGCTAGCTACTATAATCAAATTTACCTTATTTTTTTGAATAAATTAAAAATTGTCACGTAAGCATATAGTAAAGTTTTTTTTTGAATAAATTTTCAACGCTAATGATCTTCCATCTGATTCTAAATTATGAATTCTAAGTACGATAAAAATTCGTAAAGTAAATGTGGAAAAACTCAAAGAGATGTTAAAACTAAGAGTATAATCATAGTTTGTTAATGTACAAACTTCAATTTTTATTCTAATAAAAAAAAATTATGCAACTTTGATGCACGGAGAAAAATCATGTGGTAGATTTTGCATAAAAAGTTATGTCGATTTTTTAAAGTAATTTTTACATAATTTTAAGTAAAGACTACATGTTATTTGTGTTCAAACTATTGTAGACCTAATTAAAAATTACATGTAGATTTATGTCACTTCTTTATCGTGTTATTACATTGATTTTGTGTAATTTTGACATTGAAACAATGCTACATTTCCTCGTCAGAAATGTTAAAGAGTTTTCAAGTTCATTTATTGAATCTGTTATGTAGAAATTACTTTCTTGTAGAGTCAGATTTACTCACAGGCAAAGTAATATAAACATATGATGACCGCAGGTTTCCTAGAATTCAGTCATCGGTTTTGTTTACTTCAGAGTTCTGTAGATTTTACTCAAGTATGAAATAAAAACAACTGATCACCTAAGTTATTGGTGTGCCAATACGAAAAATACTCCTTCCATTTATCGATCGACAGTTTGAATTTTTAAGATAAAATTAGAGTAAAAATTACTATGCAGTTTAGTAATTTCACAATGTGCACAGTAATTTTTATAATATGTATAGTAATTTTTACCCTCACCCTGCAGTGTCACCAAATTACTATAAAATTCAGGGTAATTTTTACTATACATTTCTCTGCGTGTGTGGACACATGTACATATGTATGATATGTTCATTATCAATTTTTGTCTCGCATATTTCGAATTTAAATGATATTGATATGTGACCAATTCCCTTTAATGCATAATTATGTTAACTAAGCTTGAATAAATTAAAAAAAGTAAAAATGAAGATAATTAAAAAAACCTTGTAACATTGTACTTTCAATTTATCGGATCATGTGACTATCACAAATAGTTTGTTCAGTTTGTGACTGAGACTAGAGCTGACCAGACACTATATACTAACTTTAGAAGCTATTATTTTAAAATTAATAAACATCTTGATTGTTATTTTATAATTACTTACCGCCTTTTATGAAAAATAATAGCGGAATACGGAGCAAGACGGATCTATGGGGCAAGACGCCTTTTTGAATTTTGAAATGATTTATACATATAATAATGTAATTTGAGTGATAATCATATTTTCAACTCAATGTTTACTCTCGTATTAACAGCTTTGGAGGATCCGTTTTGCTTCACTAAGTTACCAAAAATCGAAAAAGTCATCTTGCCCCGTATTCTTCTATGTATCATATTGATGGAGAAATGTGACGATTTTGAAAAGAAAAAATATGTTGACAATTCTATAAATAACTTGAGAAATTACTTTATAATGCAAAGAATTGAATAGATTTATTTTATAGAAGAATTTAGTCTTATCTTGATCAGCCATAATACAATTTTCTCGTGTATCTTTGAAAAGAATTATTTCCAATTCTTATCTCGATCTATACTCAGTATTATATTAATTATAATAACACACATATCTTTTCGAGTAAATTCGTATTGCACGAAAATGATAAAATACTTATAGTATTACAGAATACATACTGAGGTAATTAGAAGGGATTGCGTGTGCATGATAAAAATATACATTCAACTTGAAAAGACAGATTCCCGTAATTTTGTCATTTTTTTGTTTATAAAAAATAACTGTTGTTATAAACAACACATAACTGTCTAGAGCTATATGAAGTTATTGATCACTATATTATGTTGAATTCAGATGTCAACAATGTTAATGATCTAATAATAATTAGAATCTATTTCAAATGACTTTTTTACTCAACTTATTTTACACTCTTTTTATAATAAAAAAAAACAACGGCTGGACCGAACTTGTATAAACTTCTTTCAGATCTTTTTCATTGTATTATCTTTAAAATAAAAATTGTCTGAAGTCGATATCTTTAGTAGTTCTCGAGATATCGAAAGCGAAAAAAAACCTGACACACGCACGTACATACATACATTGATGTTTAAACCTTCTAATATATATAAGCATTGCTTTCAAATGTCTCAAAACGTAAAGATATGATAAAATTACAAATTTCAAAAATCGACCCTATTACAATCACTTCCTAATGCGAAGTTAATAAAGCTGATAGAGTTAATTTTTGCGTAAATTTTTAATCAAAAATTATGAAAATTGAAAATAGAAATATTTATATTTACTTTTATTATTATGGATGTTTAATATATTTCAGTAAGGGTTCTACTGATGTAGAGATATATTGCCAAACATTTACGTGACTGAAATAATAAATGTTATACTTTTGATTGATATGAAATAGTGATATAATTAATTACATTAATAATTTTCTGTAATTAATTGTTCAGCTCACAATTATTTAAGCTTCAATGTTTTCTATATAGTTTTGTGGAAGAAAGATACCTTAATGATCATCACAAATGCTATAATTGCATAATAATTATGAGCTACTAATTTATTAAATATCATTGCTGATGAAAAATATTGAAAAAATTCGTTAGTTATTTATTTTATAAAAATATTTAATATTGACAATTGCGACTCTTAAAGTGTCTTAGAACATTTTTTAAAATTTATTCAGAAACTGAAACCAACGAGAATTGTCGTAGAATCTAAAAACGCTTCATTGTCTGACCATAGGCCCGTTATATATGAATTAGTTGATAATCGTGGTATCTATATATGCCACTATTATCCTAATACTGTACACCGAGGTCGTAAGCATTTTATTAACTCTATCTGCCTCGACCCAATATCTGTCGATGTTTATAAAAAAAAGTGAATTTTTGAAATCTTTTGCTGGAAAAAAAATCCATGATTAAATAAATTTAATTGATGTATGAATACGATATAAATAGATTTATAAAAGTTTACAGGATAATAATTGGAAAATCACGTAGTCACTGGTGAATTTTCTTTTTTTAACAATTCACATCAACTTATCTATAGAGGGAAGAAAATAGTACATTATACAAAACCATCAGATCAGTGATAAATTGTGAGGGCAATTGCTTTTATTTCACTGTTTTAGGCACTAGTATAGTTAACCCTTCGAATGGAGATGGTACACGGAAAAAATTTCCTAGGAATTTTTACTAGTCAATTCAGAGTAAATTTTACTAGCCAAAAAAATTAAAAATTAACAATTTTTGCAGTAACAATAGTTAAAAAACTTAGGAAAAAGTACTAGTTTGGCTGGTAAAAATTCCTAGAACAAAATTTATAAATTCAGAAATTTACTTTTTATTCAATTCATCAATTAAATATAATTATACCTACATCAAAGGATTATTTTATACTTTCAGATGTTTTTACTTTACTATGCCAAAAAAATTTTGATTTTTAATTTTTTTGGCCAGTAAAATTTACTCTAAATTGACTAGTAAAAATTCCTAGAAAATTTTTTCCGTGTAGATATGTCATTGAGAGGACTTTAAAAGGTTTTAAAAGTCTGAGAGGAGCACTGTAAATCTCAGTTTTCCAAAATGCATTATTTTAATTTGGATAAGTGTGTTAAATATGACGTCACCTATTTGATTAGCATTGTAGTCACTTTTAACGCAGATCTAAGTGTGTAAAAAGTGACTATAATGTTAATCAAATGAGTGACGTCATATTTAACACACTTATCCGCATTAAAATAATGCATTTTGGAAAACTGGGATTTACAGTGAAGGCACGTATTCAAGTATAAACTTCTCAAACACTTAACTTGCGTAGTAATAAAATAAGGTTCGTTATAAAAGATTCTACTTCATTGCTACTCAAGTTAATTGTTTGAAGCAGTTTTTGTAAATTATAAGTAATGACAAAAATTAAACAATGCGTATACTACTTTTAGAGTTGATTTAACGAATGATGCAGCTATTAGAATTCGCACCAACAAATATTCCCCAATAAAGTGGAAATTTTTTTATCAAATTTTACTAGTTGGCTCCAAGATAAGGAGAAACACGTTGTATTTTACTTAAATTCACAGCCAATTGAAGAAAAACCTTTTAAACCTCTGGTTTAAGAATATCATATTTTGGTAGTGAATTATATGAACTCGTGAAAAACGAGTTCAGATTTGATTTTTTTTTAATTTTCAGATATGAACAGTCTCATAATACGGATCTGATCAGACATGGCCATATATAAACTCGTTTTTCACGAGAAGGCTTTATTTCACCAGTACTCCATGCTTATTGTTGTCACTAATTGAACAAATTAATCTAGATGATTACTGATTTGGAAAAAAATATGTCAATCGCAAACCTAAATTAAAAGTTTGCTAAACTTCTCCATTCACCGTCGACTATATCCATTTCTTTGCTGAAAGGGAAGCAAACTACAATTCGCTGTTCATTTAAATTCACTACCGACTCATCTTTACCAGGAATATTTGGCATTATGCGAACATATCTTAATGATTTGTCAAATATTTCTCGGAAACTGTATACCAAAATCGGCCCGAATTGGGAAGACATGAAACCAATATTACTTAAATTCGGTTTGGCGGTAGTGTTTTCAGCAACAATGAAAGCACCCCACTCGTAAAAACAAGCAAGTAAATAATATATTCCTGGCACTCTGCTCCATTGGGTATGGAATAACTGAATGACAGCACCGAAATAACTATTTTTTGTTACTATGTTTATATCATTAAGTACTTCATCCCATTCAGTTACTTCATAATCCTCTATTCCATAATTTTTGTCAATGTTGCCATTTTGTGTTATTGTTACGTCATAACTGAAACCGTATATACTTTTGTTATAAACAGTAAATGTAGATTTATATAATGCAGGTTCGTTAAGCCATTTTTCAGCTATTTTATCGATATTTTTCATTCTAATTTTTATATTAAATAAGTCTTCCATTACTTCAGCTACTTTGATTAAAAAATTTTTTGTTACATTTTGATTAAAGTAAAATGGAAACATTTCTCTGTACATAATTCTTTAAAAATTTTAAACAGAGTTAATGATTAAATTATCTCGTATTTCTTTGTATACGTCTCTAATATAATTATTCAAGAAAAAAAAGAAAATTATTCTCTGCTCTTTTTCTCTTTGAAGTAGGCTTATTTTTGTGATTAAAATTTTCCTTTTTATCTTTACTTAAAGTTAAAGTTAAAGTTTGCACTCTGATTTTAGGCCGTAAAGCGACGTGTTCTATCCCAAATTAAAAGACAAAAAATCGTTTGTGCACATGCCTATAGACGGGTGTTGTCTTGTTTTGTGAGAAAAAGAACATTACTTTTTTAATCTTAAAACTGAGAACAGATTTTGATTCTGTACGATGATATGTTGATCGAGAAAGCAAAGTACAATCTTTACTCAGATGTTAGTCTAGTCAAGGTGCTCTGAAAAGTGAATGTTCATCGAACATTAACCGATTTTGTTGATAAGGTTGTTTTGGATCATTACTTTTTTGAATAAAAAAAAAAAAAAAACATTTATTATGACAAATTTTTTGAATTTTCATTTTTTATTTTTTATTCAAACAAGTTATGATACTTCATCAATGCTAAGTTGTTTTATATATTTGGCATGAATGTAGCTTCCGATTAAAAAAAAAAATTCAAAAAATTCATTTGATGATGAGCTACGATTAATTGTTTAAAAAACAGTGGGACTGTTGACATAAACAATTAATATCTCAAAAATAGAACAATATCTCGAGAACCATTGGTCGTAGAGAGTTAAAGCTGATCTCATTGTTTTGCTCGTGAAAAGCTCTAAAAATTGCACTTATCATGTCTCGATCTCCGATGCGTTTTTTCCAGATATTTAATACAAAGAACAACACATTTTGCCATGTGTTCACAAATTCATACTGATGTCTGCCGTCACTAAAAACAATCTAACGAACAAAATTGGTTAATGTTCAATGGACTTTCAATTCTCGCTCTTTCTCAAAATATAGTGACTGAACTATATTTGTTATTCTCACCTTCGGGTCGGGCAGTTTTACACTCCAGTCATCATATCGTACTTAGCTTGAAGTTTTTCTCTGCGTTATAAATCTTTTCAAAAAGTTGATTATTTATTTTACAATTTTCTTCGTCCAATAATGTTTAACTATTTTATTCTGAAAAATTCTAACGAAGGCCGATATCTTATTAAGATATCTGTAAGTTTTAAACAGAAGAAGGTAGGATAATGGTCTATTCGTTTATTATGCAAACACGGTGCGTCTTCCATCAGCTAACCCACAAATATATTAAAAAATAACTTCTTGGCATTAAACAGAAACTTCGAAAAGTGACAATTAATAATAATTTAACATAGTGAAATATAATTTAATGAAAACAAAAAGTGACCCTTAATCCTACCCTAGTAGCCAAGATCTGTCATTAGAATTGTCGACAGACTTACGTATGTCTGTTTTCTTTCTGCGGCAGCATCTGACGTCTGACGTTGATTTTATGTTGATCTTACGTTAGGAAACCAAAAGACAGCAACATACGTAAGTCTGACGGCAGTCTGTTTCTTAATGGCTACTAGGGTACCTTCTTTTCTAAGCAAGCAAGATCTGTAAATAGAAGGAGAATAGTAAAGTCTTCGCTTTCGTATTTCATGTTTTATCCCAAAAATGGTGGAAGTAGGAAATAACGTAGTTCAAAAGTCGGTGAAAATGTTAATAAGAGTGAATTTCATATATGTGTTAATATTAACCAGTAGCCAAATCAACGTAAGACTGGCAGCAGACTTACGTATGTTGTCCCCTCCCCCTCCTAAGTAACAGCTCTTGCGAAAACCTTACCCGGTTCATCTACTACTTATTTCATTTTAACAGACCTAATTAGTTATGGAATAACTATAGTTATGGAAAACCAATAATTCAGTGTCCAAAATGCTATTGCTTTGTAATTGTGTGTGGTGACAAATGGTTGAACTGATAACTATTTCTTCCGTTAAATTGATTTATAGATAAGTCCACTTTGGTTGTTGGATATGAAGTTCTCATTTGAGTGACTGGTAATGTACCAAGTTGTTGATACAAATGAAACCTACTGTTATTCGAAGGTTTCGGTTTATCACGATCTCTTATAACATTACTTAATTCACCAGTTTCCAGTGCTTCTTGTAAAATTTTTTCATGTACTCTGTAAATATGGTTGGCTATTGAACCAGGACGTTTAAAGAACTTATTGCAACGACATATTGAACAGCTCATTGGACCATCCATTGAACGTTGTTCATTCCATTTGAATAAAGTGTCAATAGTGAATGGTCCATTTTTAAACTTGCGTATAATGCTTCGGCATTTTTTATTCAAGTCAACCAAATCTTTGTGTTTTTTCTCAGCTTCTTTATTTTTATGCCGTAAATTTGCTAATGGTCGAGACTTGGTTGCCAACAATTTATTGCATGATCGGTAGTACTCTAAAGTATACATTTCTCCAGTTAGCTTATTAATGTCTTCTTCATCAAGCAGTGATACTAATTTGTGGTAAAAGTTCTCGTCCTTTTTCTTGGTTTGATCACATTGGTTCAATAAAAACATCGAACTCCGATAACTCCTACGTTCTCCTGCTGGCTTTAAGTCTCCACTGGTAGCCAAATGAGGTTTTGATGATAAATCTAAAAAGCTTTGATTTGATGAAATTGATGAACACATCGCACTTTTGTTATTAAAGTTAGAAATGTACTGAGTTAGATTTTTTATCTCTACATTTGAGTTGATGTTCTGGTGGGATTGATTGATAATAAATATTTGAGGAAGCTTGTCAGTGAACTGAACATTGTCGGTGTTAATATCGAATGATGCTGATTGGAGGTCATATACCGGATTGTCGATCTGGAAATTATCCTCGGTTGATGATGTCAAGGAATTAGTGAGCGTTTCGTTGCAGTATTGATCAAGTAAGGTTAGAAAGTTGTCATTTACTGCATCCGTTTGTAAAATTTCACTTGTGCTGCTACTGATACCCTGTTTTTTTAAAAAAACAAAAATTCTAGAATAAAATTGCTACAAGTTTAAAATGCGAGAATTTGTTGGTACTTTAATAAAAATATGTGTTGCCGAAAAATGAAAAAATATCATTTTTTTGTTAGATAATTAGAAAGATTTAAAAAAGTAAATTTAGTTTATCAGAAATACAATTAAAAATTCAAAATAACTTATTCAATTATACACTACGGTTTAAGTGGAAAGAAATTTTAATAAAAAAATGTTTCTTAATTTAAAAATAACAAGTGTACCTCAATGTCGATGTTTCCAATCAAATCATCAAATATTTCATCGTAGTCATTGACTTTATCTTGTTCGACATTCGTTTCAGTTGTACTCTCAGCCATGTTTATCAACATCCAATAAAATTAATTGTTCAATCAGATAATTATAATTGATTGAAAATTTTTATTAACACTGTTTTTAAACAAAACAATTTTTATTTGATAAATGAGAGGTATATACAGTTACTTTACGGTTGTTTAAGTGAATAATTAAAGTAAATAAATAACTTTGAAGTATTTGGAATTAACATTTAATATAAGTAGTTAATATTATATGGAAATTGAAACTGATAAAGATGAAACAGGTACTCTAATGATGACTTTCTCAAATCACTATTCCAAATAACGTGACTTAAATATCATAAAAAATTATTAAGAATTCATAACTGATCTTTATCACAAGTACGTGATTTTGTTGCAATTTTAAGTAGGGTTCGAAGTAAGTTTCTATAAAAGTTAACGATAAAAAGAGTATTTACTGATTCTGAATTAGACAAAAATATACTACTTTGTCTTGGTATATAAATGTTAAACTAAGAAAAAAAATGTATTCTCTTCAAAAATGTTTACAACATTTTATTAATTAAATATCACGAAATCATTACTATTTAATTATTTATTTTACTTTCTTGGAAAATTGATTTTTTTTTCGATTTATTATTGACTGATTATTTTTATTATCCAATCATACACTTTTTGTATCATTTTTTATTAGTAATGATGCTTCTCATTGATGTTATAATTTTCAAAATGTCTTTATCTAGATTTTTCGATTAATTTCATTAGACTTCTCGAATTCTTTGATGACGTAAATAAGTCTTCGATTAACAAAATAATTATTTTAATTACTCGAATCTCAAAAATAGTAGGAGAGTGAGAGGTGGGGGATTTTTAAATTACAGTATACCGTAATTATACTTTAAAAATACTTTTTCAATACACAACAATGATCAGATGTTGATTTGTAATTAATAGTTATTTGTTAAGGTTAATGTGAAAGGCGAAGGAATAGTTAAATAAGGCGTTCAATAAAATTTAGAGTACACACGTAACATTAACAAGTGGAATATGTTGATTAATAGAAAATGAAAAGTACAGTTACTAAATAGAATAATAGCTGACCAACAGCTTTCTTGTTTGCAGACCGACTATATCTTTCAGACTAATTCATTACGAAACTGTTGAATTACTCTAAGGACGAGCTTATCACTCATACATTGATACAGAGTATTGATGAGCTTCGCCCCTCTCCAAATTACTTCACATTTGAATTTGACAGTTACTTGGAGTACGAAAACTCAAATATCAACACTTCCGCCGTTTGAGTACTCCAACGATAATTCGCTTGTACCAATATTGTTTCGCAAGCATTCAAACTGATCTCGAGATAGGCACTTTGTTAAGATATCTGCATACTGCAGTTTTGTAGGAACATATTCTACTGAGATTTCTTTATTCTCAACATTTTCTCTTATGTAGTGATATTCCACATCTACGTGTTTCGTACGCTTGTGATACACTAGGTTTTTCACTAATTTTATAGCGCTCTGATTGTCTATAAACAAGATCGTTGCTATTTCACACTGACACCCGAGATTTCTGAGTAACCTTCTAAGCCACACTGCTTCCTTGGCGCTTGCTGCTGCTGCTGCAACGTATTCTGCTCCAGTGGTACTCAACGTCACATGTTTCTGCCCTTGTGATGACCAAGTCACTGCACCATTTGCTAACACAAAAACGTAGCCCGTAGTTGACCTGCGAGTCTCTATATCCCCTACGTAATCGGCATCAGTAAACCCTTTCAGTTGTGTATCACCTTTTCCTATACTATACTCTATCCCTAGCTCGCTCGTACATATTAAATATCTGAATATTCGTTTTACAGCTTGCCAATGACTGTTATCATGATTATTGAGAAATCTACTCACTGCATTTACAGAGTACGCTATGTCCGGGCGTGATACAGTCACCAGGAACATCAAAGAACCAACCGCTTCGCGATATGATACATTGCTATGAACTTTTTCGTCAGCATCAACTGGCATTAAAATTACATTCGGGTCTGCCGGCACACTCACACTCTTATCATCTTTCATACCAAATTTCTCTATTATTCTTTTTACATACCCGAGTCGAAATATTGAACCTCATTTGGACCTTTTTCTCCCCAATAGTTGAGCAGTTAAAAGTATCATAATGGGTCTGAATCCTGTGTAAAATAAGATTCTATTTAAAGCCTAAAAGTGGCATAAATTTCCCTTTTGTCCATCTTTAGGCGCAAAATAGGACCTCAATTTCAATCTCCGTTGAGGATTTACATCCTATTTAGTTACTGATAGTATTATTATAATATATATGCTTTTCGAAAGTAAATTAGTCAAAATCACTAAAAAAATGAATTTTTACTCGTTTGCAATTATAAGTGTACCACTATATGAATTAATGTGATAACTATAATTACAAACTAGTAAAAATTCATTATAACGTAATGGTATACTATAGTAACTAATTTATATCTAAAATGTATCCATGCATATTGATGTAAATTGAAAGGTTATTTATTTACTTACATTAACGCAATGATAATATGGTTAATAATGATAAATATTATTTATATTTTATTTTCTTTGTTCTAACAAATCTTATATTTTTTGTTTTAATTATCATGACGTATAGTCCATAGAATCATATAAGATTTCATGACAGCTCGTGATAAAATTTGATGTATGTTGTCCAGATGATTCGCCGTGTTCATTAGAAACAAAATAATCTATAATACATACAAGTATGAATTAAAACAAATTTTATGAACTGTACAAAATAACAATTGGACAATTCCAAATGGAATCGATTTTTACCATAATTCAAATTTTCATTATATTTCTAATGCTGAAATATGGCCTATTAAGTAAACTATATATTGTATTATGACATTGTGCTAAACTGTGGTTTCTGAGCGCCAGATTTCTTCTGAAAGAACTTAGGATCTCAGTCACCAAAAACTACATATACATATATGTATACATATATAGTGTGTTTTCCAACTATTATTGTATGATTTAAATTATAAAGAAGACATCGGGAATTTCAGAGCTAAAATAATTCTTTTTACAAATTTTACTCAGTGCATTTAAAAATATGTCTTACAAACCAATTGATTCTATTAGCAATAATCAAATATTAATTAACAATACATGGTAAGTATATTCTTAATCACATATCATGTCATTAATATACTAAACAAATCTGCATAACCTTAATGTTAGTTAAAAATGTCACAGTCACAATAATATTTTTTCGTATTTTGTTATTCTATATGGTTCTAAGAGAATATTACATTCTTTGTATTGTGATCAATATAAACAGATTAATAATGTAGATAGGTACTACTTCAAGAATAAGTAAGAAATGAAAAATCAAAAAATCTTTCTTGCCTGTTTAATATGTTAAAGGATAATACTGATATAATTTGTGTCTTTTTTTAAAAATATTATTTTCATCATGTGTGGAGTAATTATAATCATTACTTCATGTATGTTTATGTTTAATAGCAATACGAACGAAATAAGAGAACAGCAACAAGAAGAGGAAGCATTACAATTACAACAACTAAGGGAACTTACTCTAAATGATAATTGCAATAAAGAAAGGTAATTTTTTATTTAAAACATACTGAGCAACTTAAAAAAATTAATGTAATCCTTTTATTATAGTCAGACTATTCATGAACTCAGTCCAGAAATTCTCGAAGAGACTTTTAAGAACTTCTTTACATCGACTCAAGTTCCGAAGAAGACATAATTTATGGGTATGAACTACATGAAGATGAATCTGATGATGAAGTAGAAGGGGAAGATGAAAACAATCAAGATAGACCACAAATTAATTCTACCATAAATGATTGGGATGAACTCTTATATGATCATGCTCAAATTACTGTTAAAGAGAGTATGTTACTTATTCTATCATTACTTTTAAGTCATAACTTAACAATGACATGTATTGCCGATATTATCAAAATATTAGAATTCTACTGCTTACCAGAAAATTTGGAGAAGAATAGTTTGTTCAAATTTAAAAAGTTCTTTGGACTTACTGATGAAGCAGATTTGGTTAAACATTATTACTCCTCTACATGTACTCGAGGCTTGACAAATAATAATGATATATGTCTGGTGTGTCCTCAAACGAAAAATTTTTATTTTGTTCAATTATCGTTGGTCAATCAATTAAATGAAATGTATGCAAGAGTAGGATTTTACGAACGTCTTCAGTTGCGTTTTCGTCGACCAGAGCATGATGGTATTATATCAGATATTTACGATGGACAGTTGTACAGAGCGTGTTATGATAACTTCTTATCAAGCCCTTACAACATCTCATTTACTTGGTACACTGAATGCCACGCTCAGTTCACGATTTATTGTACTGGAAATCATCCAAGTGAAAGATTTTTTTCTTTTACTATTCCATTCCAATATTTGAAGGTGTAATGCGTTAGATTATTTTGAAAATTATTTATTATTAGTCACTGGAGTCGCCATTTTAAGTTTTGATGAAATTACAGAATTACAAATACAAATAGCCGATGATTTATTACATAGATTTGTCAGAGAGTTTCAAGTCATGTATGGTATCCAATTTTATTCACTTAACATACACTTATTATTACATCTATCGAACTGTGTGCGAGTTTTAGGTCCTTTATAGGTTTATCAATGCTATGAATATGAAGATCTAAACAGATAGCTATTACAATTGATACATGGTACATGGCATATCGATACGCAAATTGCAACGTCTCAAAGCCAATTTATTAGAATGGTTAAATTAATGGAAGAATTACCACATGGCCCAATTCGTAGTTTTTGTATGATGAGAAAAAAACAAGTTAAAATAATAGAAAAAATTTCTAAACATTGTTATAGCGTTGGTACTTACAAGCATTTGGAGGAAATTCCAGACTTTATAATAAATGCAATGCGAAATAGTAACATATTGTTTCATAGCGCTCAAATTTTGTATTATAACAGGCTTTTAAAAAATGATAAACTATATGTTTCTGCAATGTACACCAGAGCATTACAAACAAACTCTTCATTTATACAGTATTCAGAAAATGGCCAAAATAAAATCGAAATAATCTATTGTTTTGTAAAACTTTCTCACTGTAGATGCAGGCTTAGAATACGTAACTGTTTGCATCAACACTATTCTATTATACAAGAATTTCATTGTGATAATGTTTTTGTTGTGAATGGTAATCATCACTCATTTAATAATTCTAAATTTTCAACTAATTGTCATGAAACTAACAATATTAAGGCTATTCCTGTAGATGCCATCATTATGAACGGTATATATATGAATTTTGACGGTCAAATGTACGTTTCATTACCTATTAATAAAAAAAAGCTAGAATAAACAAAAAATGACTGTTTTTGAAATATTTATCCAGTAGTTACATTTACGTAACTATACATGTCTTATTAATTAGGTATTTAAAAAAATTAAAGTTCTTTATGCAATATTAAATATATATTGATTATAAAAATTATTATTTAACCTATCTTTATGATAAAGGCTTTGGGGACAAGTAAATAGGAGCATAATTTTACTGAGAAGGAGTTAAAGGTTCAAATAAGCAGCTGTAGTATTAAAAAGTATCATGTTAGGTTTAAATAGGAGTAAATATCATGAAAAGAGGTTCAATATTTCGACTCGGGTAGGCATTCTGATGAATAAATACACTGTGTGTTTTCTGATTTCGCTCGACTTGTAAACCAGCCAAACTTCTTGTATCATCTAGTGTGATTTCAAATGACTGTCGAAGCGATTCAATCATTGGAGCTTGTTTTAACCCATACAACGACTTTTGCAATTTACACACTGTCACTGGAACCTCCATGAAAATTTCTTCTTTCAACTCACCGTAGAGAAACGCCGTCTTGACATCGAGCTGGATCATCTCCAAATCATGTACTGCCACTAGAGCGAGTAGAACTCTCAGGGAGTCGTATCTTATGACTGGAGAGAACGTCTCTGTATAATCAAGACCCTTTTCTTGAAGAAATCCTCTCGCACACAATCGTGCTTTGTATCGATGAATATTGCCCGCTGTATCTTGAATAACCTTGAAGACCCATTTTGAGTCTATGGGCTTCCTCTTATCACTTCTTGGTACTAATACCCAGGTCTGATTTTTCTTTTGTGCTTCTAATTCATCCTGAATTGCCTCTCTTCAGTTGCTGGCTTCTGGACCATTTACAGCTTCCTGATACGTTGCAGGTACATTGTACTCTGCCAGATCAATCTCGAATCTTTTTGGGGGTTGAATCGTTGCTCTATTTCTTAATCGTGAAAGAATGTTTTCATTTTGGGTTTCCGGTTGAGTTTGAGCCTCATTTCTCGTTTGTATTTGACTAGGTCCTTCTTCTGTCTCTCTTTTCTCAACTCACCGGTGTTGTCACTTCTTCTTCATGTTTGCTTTTCAGCATTGTGTCGTCACTATTGCGGTTGTTCAGTATTAGTGACCCATTAGATACATCCTCGTGGAACCCTTAGTGTCTAGTTACCGACACACGTCTCGTACTTGGATCATACACTCTGTAGTTTGAGGAATCGGCTTCATAGCCAACAAAAATTACTTTCTCTGCCTTCGGATCAAACTTCCGTCGGAACTGCTTTGGTATATGCATGAATGCTTCTGAACTAAAAACCCTTAAATGTGAGACTTTTATCTCCTTCCCCGTCCAAGCTTCGTATGGTGTCTTATCTGGATGTACCGAAGAGGTTGTCCTGTTGAGAACATAGACTGTCGTGTTCACTGCTTCCGTCCAAAATGCAAGCGACATATTTTTGGCATGAATCATTGCTCGAACACGTTTAACTATTGTCCATTTTGTTGGGGTATGTAAGGAACAGTGTTCTCCATCTTTATTCCTTTGACTTTCAGGTACCGTTTCATCTCTCAATTGCAGTATTCTCTGCCATTATCACATCTCAAGATTTTTATTGACCGTCCAAACTTATTGGTCAACATATTATTGTACTCTTTGAATTTCTCAAAGACATCTGACTTATGCTTCAGAAAGTATACGTGTCGAAACCCAGTAAAATCATCCTTAAGTGTTAGGAAAAAGCGCGCGCCTGCCAGTGACGGTGTTGACATCGGTCCACAAACATCTGAATGTATATATTCACCAGGCTTGAAAGGAACTCGTTTGCTTTGTTTGTTGAACGGCAAATGGTGAGCTTTGCCTCGTTGACAGGCTTCACAAAAGAAATTGCCTGTGCTCGTTTCTTTTAATCTCCGAATTAGCCCCTTTTTCGCCATCTCACACACTCTCTGCACATTCACATGTCCTAATCTCTCGTGCCACGTACGCAAAACTGTAGTGGACACATTGACTTCACATACACCGTTTCTTGCAGGCCTAACTTTAAAGATCATTCTACACCTTTCATTACTTTGTTTCACTCCTAAGGCCATGATGTCATTATCTCGTATGATTGCAACTCGATTGTCTGTAAAAGAAACATTGAAACCTTTCTTGGTACACATACCCACTGAAAATAAATTTTTCCTGAGACTAGAAACATACAGAACACCTTCTACTCGACCTTCACACCACAGTGCCACTACCTTCGACTTTACACACACCATTGTCACCAAGCACGATACTGCTACCGTCATTACACGAGTAAAATTCACTAAACCACTCTTTTTTAAAGGTAATTTGTCTTGAGGCACCACTATCAGTTATCCAAACATCAGTTGTTTTGGCGTTTAGAATTTGATTCACCTCTGTATTGAATAACGGAGAGATTCTTCCATTGACGATGACAGAATGAACATAACTTTGGCATTTTCTTTCTTCCATTTGCTCGCAGCACCTAGACCTGTCGGAGCATCATTTCCAACCAACACTGGTCATTTCCTTTCTTCAGTTACAACATCCAATATTCCACACGCTACAAACACTTGAGTCATTTGAAACTTCCAGGCTTGGAAATTCGTCCCGTTAAGTTTGGTGACTTGTTTTACTGATTTTCCTGAAAGAGTGATTTGCATTCAACAAACAAGATATATGCTTGAAAAATTATTTAGCACTTCATTACTTTATCTAAGATTGATCAATAGAAACTTTTCATTTTTATTTACGAAGACTTGATATATGTATAAGCAAAAAATATTTAACCGCCTCTTTTGAAAATAAAATTTCTAGTAGGAAGCAAAATTGGCCCAAAGTTCGGCCGAGTTTGATTTGATTGCTTCAATGATGGACTCACAGTCATTAATGACTAATTAGATTAATTTAGTGGTGGTCTTGGAGTGATTTTATTGGTATATTTTTAGACCAAAACTGATTTGATTGGCTCATCAGTGGGCCCAATTTTACTTCTTATTAAAAATCTGAATTTGTTACTATTTAGTGAATTATTCGTAATTATTTAAGCTAAAAAATATTTTTAGCTAAAAAAAAATTTATAAAGTTTATTGAAAAACCCAAAAATCATAAAATAAAAATTTTAAATTAAAATTCAATCTCAACAAATTGCATATATTTTTTTAACTAATAAACTTAATTATTAAATAAAAATAACCCAATTGAAAACCATAATGGCAAACAACACATTTAAAAGATTTACATCTGATAAAAGCCGTCATTGTTATGAGTTTGCGCAGAATAACTACATAATATAGATCCAAAACAGTCGAGCTCAACGCACAAAGATTAACCATGACTAGTGTATTCATTCTAAATACTTTTCTTTAAATAAACAAATAAAAATTGATGTAAATTTAACTTAAAACTATTGAATTGTTGATAACATAGTAAGCTAACAATGTCGGAAGATTATTTACATGCTTGTCAACGAGCAGAATTGTTAGGAGAACCAAAACCCAGTGAAGAAGAATGGCTTGCCTCAAAAAAATCTGATAATGATGATGAAATGAATGAAGCTGACGAGGAAGTTATTCAGGGAAATATATATTCTTGTGATAATAAATAATAATGATTATTTGTTAGACACATAATAAATATATGTAAAATTTGTTGTTGTTTTTTAGGGGTTAGGACAATCAGATAATGGTATGCGACGGATTGGGGGTGGTTTAGAGGAACTGAATAGTATTTTAAGTGTCACACAGAAGAAAATTAACAGATTCAAGGTATGTATAATATATTTAAGGATATTTTCTATTTATTAAAATTACTTGTCTCGTTTTTCCTGTCTAAAATTTATTTTATTAACAAATAAAGCAAATTTAAAAATTATGGGCTGACTAGACAAATGAATAGACACCACCTAAAAGAAAATTTTATGTCCATCTTTTCTTTTTGACTTTATTGCCCATCTACTGGTATATTTACTGTAATATTCCTTATTGAACAAATCTTTTTTTTTAATCCAAAAACTAAATGACTCTTGTAGTGTTTTTGATGATATTTAAAATAGAGCAGAAAGTAGGATCATGGTCCATTTGTTTATTTTGCGGGCACACTATGTCTTCCATCAACTAACCCTTGAATATTTTGGGAAATAACTTTAAATGTTGTCAATGAACAGAAAATTCGAGAAGTAAAATATAATTCAGTAAAAACAAAAAGTAATCCATAACCCTTCTCTTCGAGAAGTTATTATTAATTTATTATTGGGATGTTTCATAAATAATAAACACAATGACTGAATTTTTTATATATAAAAATGAAGATTGGTTCTATCAAGCTTTTCGAAAATTGGCTGATAAATAAAATAAGATCATATACAATGCAAAACATCAAAGATTATGGTCTGAATACCAAAATACTTTGTTTCTTCATTTAATTTTTATTGAATACTTTTTTTCCCCAATTGACATCATTTATTATTATTATTATAAATTATTATATTTTTAATTATTTTCATTTGTTCATATTATTCTAATTAATAAAAATTTTAAGAACTAATGGAAGAAGATTTTTGTCATATTACAATAAAATATATCAAAGCTAGCAGTTTTTTTTTAAATGAGCTGGATTTAAATGACTTAATTTTGCTCGTAAAATTTAATTCCTTTATCATAATCCTATTCTTTTCAACCTCAAGGTTGCCCGGTTATGTCATTAAGTACAGATTATTTCCTCTTCTTAGATGACATGTTAATTTTTCTTTATCCAACAGAATGTCTGTGGTAGTTTGGGTCAGCTACTCAAAGGAAGAATAACCCCAAGGTCTGGTATACCAGACCCAAATCAGCAAGAATCTGATCCTGACGGCAATGATGTTGGACCAAATGAGCCTTCTGATGAATCAACGATCTTAGAGACAACGAATGATCAAGTAGACATTAATCAAGATCAGAATATTGATGAATCTAAAACAATATCCTCAGCAAAAAAGCAAGAAATAAATCACAAAATTGGATCTCATATTGATAAGTTAGATTCTCTGATTACTAAAGCTGAAAATGCTCAATATAGTATGCAGCATCAGACAAAACAGATGAAGAAAATTATCAAGAAATAATTTAATTATGTGTTAATCAATTATTGTTGTTGATTATTTTGAAATTTTAAATAATTATAAGCTTCTATTTATAATTATTTGTTATATTAGTGTATTTAATCCAGTCAATATGTTTTAAATAAGGCTGTTTTTTTAAGCATATGACTGGATTATATTTACAAAATATTCACTTACGAACAATGAAAAAAAAAATAATCTAAATATTTTCAAGATAATCATTATGTTATTATTGATATATTTAGTAATATTAATGAATATGATCATTACAATGATAATAAACAATATCAGCAAAATGTGATTATAATATTAATAATAATAAACGAAAAACTTTGTTTCTTATGTAATATTATAAATGTGAATTATAAAAATATTTATGAACATTTAGAATTTTCATTTACTTTCAAAAATTTTAATTTAATAATTCATACTTATTTTTTTTGATTTTTTATTATAAATAATTATTATTAGTTAAAAATATCATCCACTTAGTCTTTTATCAATAAAATTATGTTTGTCTAGTCATCAGGGTTATCTATCAATGCATCGTCTGGCTCTCTGTATATCTCTAAATAACGGCTGTAGACAACTATGTAGTAATACGCAGAAAATGCTAGAATCAAAATGAAAAATTATAAAAAATTAATTTAGTTGAGATTCTTTAGCTTCTAAAACATTTTTAGGTCTGATGAGATGTAATCGAATGAAGGTAGTTTGAATTTGAAGATGCATGTGTCTTTAAACGATAGTCTCCTAGATTAGATTTCTAGTCTTATAGAGTCTAATATTAGAGTTGAAAAATCAACAAACATGTGTTGGATTCTCAATCTATTTATTTATTTTATCCTTATAAGGATAAATATATAATATTTATCCTTATAAGGATAATATATAATATATATATATATATATATATATATATTAATTGTCATATACCTTGCCTCTTTACTTACATATATTTTAAAGATTTATAATTTAGAAAGCTAAGATTTCACTTTAAGGAAAAACTCTCTTTCGTCATACCTGCGTGGAAAGTTTACTTTTTCATTAGAGAAGGGTTGAACTTTCCACGCAGGTATGACGAAAAATCATATTCAGCCCTAAGAAAAACAATTAGACTAGCTTAAACCACGTGTTTACTGCTCTCCCCTTCTTTTATCCTCTATTTTCAGGCTAGAAAGCAACAATATAATAAACCTAGTATGTTTACCATAACAACACAATAGGCCTTCATAGATTACCGTAAATCGGGGCTTCTTTGACAAGTTTTATTTTGCGATTCTGGGGATTTTTGTCAACCGATTTTGAAGGTAGATTCCCAGATTCAAGATATACTATTGACATATTTTTGATTGACTCCAAAAGCCAAAGAAGTTTGTGCACTACAAGGTAATGAAAACTGTTAATGTAGCCCCGATTGACGGTACTGTAAATTGCATTATCTTATTTAAAGAAATTTTATCAAAAGACTTTAGCAAGCATGACAGCTGTCATATAAGAAATTACTTTCAAAAATAACTTAACAAATGATGATTAATATTTGAAAGATAGATTATAAAGTATTTGCAATAATTATAAATAATAATCATTTCCGATATTACCTTCGAGAGTTATTTAAAGACATACATCAGTCATTGCATAGATCTAGACCGGAGATGGGAAAACTTTGACATTCACAAAGCACTCGAAAAAGGTCTGCCTAATACCTCTCTCATTCTCACTCATAGGAGCAATGGCTCTAAAAATTATACCTAGGGAGCTATTTTGGCTCTGAAGAGACGCTCTTGCTCACCTCTGGTCTAAACGTATTACGGTGCAACATAGAAATGGCTTTCTCTATGAATGGAAATAATGTATATTGTTAACCAAGGAAATAAAGGAAAGTATCTTTACCGGAGATAAGAAAGAATGTTTTCAACATCTTTAATAATACATATAATTGTATGGATACGTATTTTAGTTTGATCAACATATTAATAGAGTAATAATGAAAGCAACCGCCTAAGATTTATAAAAAATTGGAAATCTGAAATAATGAGTTGTTGTGGGAAGAAAAAAATTGTACCTCCGATCAAACGACTTACATAAACCTGGAACTTGGCAGATATGTTCTTTACATATGCAAGAACCTCATTATAGCAAGAAAATGGATCTCTCTATTGCAATATTTTAATATGGTATTCATAAAAATAACGGTGGTGATATGTAAAAGTTAGAATAAAAACATTGTTATTGATAACTGATCTAGTTATTGTTTAGATTATTGAACAAGTGATACAGGTACTAAAAAAAGAAATTATGAAAGTGAGTCAGGAGGATGAAAGATGTCGGAAAGTATCAACAACTTGGTTGATTTAAGTCTTTCATCATATCTAAAAATATATTCTTCAGATGATCACCATATTAATTGAATTACCAATTGCCAAGTTTCCCAAGATTAAAGCCATGCAACCGATGTCTGTGGAGTCTTTGAACAGCTTGTAAGTTCCATACCAAATGGTTAAAGTTGTGATATGGAAATCAATTATATTAAACGCCAAAAAAGGTTGCATCCACTTGTGTCTTTCCTAAAATGATAAAAAAAAGTCGAATAAAAATTATTTATTTTTCTACATTATTGAAATTATTGTTCACTAGAACTTGAAAAAATTTTCTTGATAAATATGAGAAAACTTACCATTGTTGAACCAAAAATGAGCAAAAGTGTGGTAATGAAGCTAATCGACATAGTAACATAGATGAATATCAAAAAAGTTGATGATTCATCATTTGTAGTCCATGCATGAGTGTGATGAATTAAACATGATATTCCTTTATCTAAAAACTATCAATAACTTTGTTAACTGATCATTAATCACATATGATTAATTAACATTCATGTCTAAGTAATTGCTTTTAACTTCATTTTAATTTTAAACTTTGAAATCAATTGAGAAATTGGTGGTTAAAGTAGAACATTGAAGAGTTAAGGAACAAATCTAAAAAATATTTCTGAACTCCGATAGACTCATATATAGAAAAATGAATAAAGAAAAAAAAATAGTTTTTTAAGCTTATATTAATAATGAATGAATTATTCTGAATGTTCTCCTTCACCCTTTTCATTGTTATCAGGGTTGTTGTTAATAATAAATTATTGTGTATTGTAATAAACTTACTGAGTAAAAAATTCCACCAAAAGTTGTGGCAGTTTTTAAACTTGCACAAAAACAAAATCGACTGACTGTAGGCATTGCCATTGTTGAATATACTTAATAAGATTCTCACTTGCTAGTTGATAATAATCATTTATAATAAAAGAAGCTTCAATTTGTTTAATATCTTTACTTTTATTTAAAATTGTTATCCATTAATTCACATTTTATTTTGTGATCCAAAAAAGCATTGATCATCACACATAACTTTCTTCAACTATTTCTTTCAGTTCTTACTTCGTAATACAGAGTATTGAATGTTTTGAAATGGTTTATCATCATGAAGTGTGATAAAAAACCGTTTATGTTTTAGAAGCCATAACATTTCTAAGAAGGTGCTCTGTTTCAAGATGTCAAGTATACTGTGGCTACAATGAGATCAAATGAATACATTCATCTAATTATGTTAGAAAATTTGATGTTCAGGTTTTAGAGTTTAGCGTATATTAGTATCTTGTATAATAAGTATTAAAAGAAAATTCTGAATTTTTCACATACAATCAACAGTTTTTGGAAACCTTATGAATAATTGTAATATTGAGTTGTACCTCAATGTTATAATCATTCATAAGGTTTCCAAAAATAGAGATGGACATCGGCTTATGGGTTACTTGTTATGATAAAAAATGAAAATAATGATAGATACCATAACTTTGGTAAATATAAAATACCTATATCTGGAATGTAAATGCTTTATATTATAAGATGGCAAATGTTGAAATATGTACCAAATTGATTCATTACTCCATTTCAACATATAATATTATAATTCTTAGCACTTTCATGCATGTACAAATGATCTTTGTGGGTACCAGTTTATGAAGGGATACGTTTTGGGCTAAGTTGATATTGTCTTTTTAAAAATGTTTCTATTGTTTTTCAAACAAAAAAGAAAATATAGTCCTTAGTCCAGAAATGGGCAAACGTGGCCCTTCAGAGCCAATGTGGCTCTCCAGGTATAATTTTAAAAAATACAATTAATAATAATAAAATGAGAATTTGTATTTTATTTCGATGAATTAAATAATATTATCTGATTTAACTTAAAATCATACAATTTCAGTTAACTCATCATTCTTCAAACATTTGATTATTTTTTGAGGTTAACAGATTACTTTTGTCCAGGAACAGATTAAATACATCAGTAATTTTTCTTGTTTAAATTACCTTTAGAATAAAGAAAAAGGGTTAGTTATAACAATTATAAGACAAGTACACATATGATATTAAAATCTAGAAATAAAATTTTTTTAAGAAGTTTCGATTACTATAAACATGATTGCTGAAATTCTAATAACTAAATTATATTTTTAATGTTGTCATTCTTGGAAAAAATTTTAAACGGATTCAATTAATTTTAGGACAAAGTGAAACACTCGAGAAAATTCACTAATTTATTATTATATGGTTGAAGATACTTGTTGCATCTTTTGTTTATTAATTTTTAAATTTATTAATGCATTAAAAATTATCAACATTTGTTAATATAATGGTTAAATTGTTGATTTACATTTTTTCTTAATGTTCCACTTTACCTCACCTATTAGAGTAGAATAACAAAAAAATTCTTCTCAATTGTATTATAATGGCAAAAAAGTGTATATTTTGAATTTGTTTAAGATCATATTTTTTTATCACACAAGCATAGATATTCTATTGATAGTAAATAAATGATTAATGCAATTAATTCATTGATAATAGTATTTAATTTTCAAATGAAAGTACTAAAGAGATAGTTAAGTAGTGACTGCTCCTGAAAGTAAATATTTAAATTTTTGAAGAAGGCATGCTCGGAAAAATTAAATTTTTTAATACCCCCCGGGAAAAAATAAAATAGATCTACATTGATCAACGTAGATCTATTTTTTGGCACAATTAGATCTACTTTATTCTGTGTACATCTGTTTTAATCATTTTAGATCTTCTGTGATCTCTGCAGATATATTAAATTTTTTTTATCATCGAGATCAACGGAGATCTCCATAGACATACAGTAATTTGTGTAGATACCAAGTGATCTTATAAGATATACATAGATTTTACTTAGATCAAATTTATTTTTAAATTTATTATTTATTTATTTATTTATTTTATTTTTTCCCGGGTAATCAACTCAGCATAGATCACTTGGGTACCAGACAACCGTCTAAATGCTACGTTATTGCATACAGTAAAAGCATGAAAATTAAAAATTTTTTGATTTATTGGAGTAGCTCTTTATCAGGAGACACGTTTACTTTAGTATACTAACTGACAGAAACAATGTGATAGCCAGAAGTATACTAGCGGCAAAGACAGAATATACTCAATTTAAGGCTGAGCTGAAGTCAGAAAGTTTCCCGGAGTTGACTTTACGCCCTCGTGTTGTGCGGCAAAAGGCCGAAGCTTGACATCAACTGAAATTGAGTAGGTAACAGGGAAATCGTTCGAAAAATGATAATTTTCAGGGATGCACTACAAAAAAGGAGCCTTAGGGCACCAAGAAATTTACAAATTTTTGAATAATCTGTTTCGAGCAAGACAGAGCACAGAATATATCTATCTATCTCCGTCTTATTTTTCAGAGAAGACTGCGAGTTCGAACAGTTGACGAGCAAGCACATCCCCCACCCTCTGTTACCGAGCCTGAAGCTTATGATATCTAAACGTAAACAAAGCAAATGAAAATATGCTGGCTCTGTAGTCAGAAGATTCGACATTTATTTTACCGAACGGTGTTCGATTCCAATTGCGGCAAAATTGTTTTTTTATTTAAATTGCATGTAATTGCAATTTTATCATGCCAAAAATGAGTTTTAAATTTCAATTTTTATGTAAAATTATTTTTCAATCAATCGATGACAAATGAGACAATATTTGAACAGGTTCATTAACCTTTTTTTGTACAAATACATTGATAATAGCCTTTTTAACAACTTATTAACAATAAAAAATAGTTTAAACACTTCGCGGCGAGTTCCGACACTTCACCGGCAAGCTCTATCCCCACTCTCTGTGCCCAAGCCTGCAGCTTATAATTTTCAAGCATCTTCACTATTATTGAAACCATAATAGCTCAGTGGTTAGAGCATCAATCTTTTATTTTGCTGGGCAGGGTTCGATCCCAGTCATAGGCAATTGTTTTTTCTTTTTTTTGCTTAAGTGACTTTATATACTTATAAATTAATTCATATATTTGATTAAATTATTCTTCCAATTAATTACGGAAAACAACTTGTTTTTCTGAAAATAAGCTGAGGGTGAGGAACGAGTTACTATGAATTCTCTTTTTTCGAAAGTGTTGTCTTTAAAAGACAATAGGAATTGATTTTGAACTTATATAAACAACCAATTATTGTATTTATATAAAATTTTAATGAAAAAAAAAGGAAGAAAAAATTGGCTATGACTGGGATCGAACCCTAATCGGTAAAATGAAAGCTTGGTGGTCTACTCACAGAGCTAACACATCATCTCTGACATTATGTTTATGTTTATAAATTGTATAATGCAGGCTTGAGTACGAAGGGTAGGGATAGAGTTTGCCGGCGAAGTGCCGGAAATCCCCGTGGATTATTTCAACTACTTCTAAATATTTCTAAATTGCTTAAAAAAAAGCTACGTTCATATAGCTATAGTAAAAAAAGTGTTTATAACCCTGTTCATATGTTTTCCGACTCGGCGTCGATAAATTACATAAATAATTGAGAAAAAAAAATCAAATCGTTGTAAACAATTACTTTTGGCATGTTAATATTATAATTACATGCAAATCTAACAAATAAAAGAGAAAAAAAAACTCTATCATGACTGGAATCGAACCCTGCCTAGCAAAATAAAAGACCGATGCTGTAACCACTGAGCTGTTATGGTTCCAATACGCTTATATATGCTTAAAAATTATAAGCTGCAGGCTTGAGCACAGAGAGTGGGGGTAGAGCTTGCCGGGAAAGTGCCGAAACTCGCTACAGATTGTTTGAGGAAGTCGGGTGACAGCTACGTGATTTGTTGAATGTTTAGAATTTTTTTGATTAGTCATCCATATTATTATTTTTAAAAATAAAATTTTCGATTTATATTAACATTTATCGTGTTTAATTATTGATTTTTATTGATTATATTATGGTAAAATATTTTATATTCGTTACTTGAGTAACGTATTAAAATATTGTGAGAAATGTTTGGCAACGTTGCATAATTCTCGATGGTCAGCGGATTACACATAAATCTCTACAATTATTAAGAGTGATTATCTGATTATGTGTGAGAATAATTATCGAGATAAAGATGGTCGTTTTTGCAAAAGTAATAAAAGAAAATGGAGAGAAAATATTGCAGCAGCAAATTCTAAGCGTCAAAAAATGAATAAAAAATATTTTGAAGGAGGAAGAGTGATTGACATTGTTAGGTTAGGTGAAGACATGTGGTGCAATGCGTGTCATATTCCTCTTTCGATGCAATTCATTAAAGAAGAATGTTTAAGAGGATTAGCTAGTGTCTTTAGAATAAAATGTTTCAAATGTGACATAATTTATTCAGTGAAAACTTCAAAACAAGACAGTGATGATGGTACCTATCACATAAACGGATTGCTCGCTTTAGGTAGGTTGAATTATTGTTTTAATAATAATCGTTATTGGCATCGAAACTTTAAAGTTCCATACAGCCGTAATGATTGTTTTATACTTGTCATTTGAGTTTACAATGACAATTCTGTTTACTGAATGAACCATATGATTTTGGAGCCAATAAATTTTTTTTTTTTTTTTAGCAATTTACGATGCTGGTATTGGATTAGCTGAAATAAATCAAATTTTAACTATTTTAAATATTCCACCAGTTCATCAACAACTATTAAAACGAAATGAGAGGAGAGTTGGAATAGCCATAGAGAAAGTAGCAAAAGCAAGTTGTATTGAAGCTTTGAAATTAGAAAAGGCCATGACAATACAAGACAGGTTCTGAATATTTATTTAAAAATATCAATTACTGTGTGTTTAAATTAATAAGTTGTTGATTAACCCTAACGCTGTAGAAATTAATACTAAGCTTGATGTGACTAACAAAATGGTGTGGTGAATCCATTACAACAAATTAATTGCAATTAATGAAAATTGTAGTGTAGAATACAATTTATGCATAGATGTTTAAAATATTGTAGTTTCGAGATTCATCAATTGAGATATCAAAAAATCTCTTTATGAATAGCATTTAAATCATATTCATACTTTTCTGAGCAGAAATAATCATCAATAGAAAAATGAAAATGATTTATTAAGGCTTTTTATACATAGATTTTTTCGATTCAGCATTTAGAATTTGTACTAAAGTTTGATTCCGTAAGTATCACTGGTAACAGTGTAGACATCGAAATATATCTAAAATGACAGAATATACATAATAATATTTATTGTAGATTAAATCATGAGGAATCAACACTAATTATTGACTTGGATGGTGGAAGAACTAATGACGAAGACACTAATTGTATCATTGACATTAACAATGATAAGGAGATAAGCGATGATATTAAAAATAATAATAAAATAACTTATAATACAGAAATTAACAATAACGACGAGATAAATAATAAATTCAAAAATAACAATAAAATAACATTTAATATGGAAATAAACAATAACAAAGAAATAATTGATATCGAAGAAATTAACAATAACAAAATAATTATTAATAACGAACAAATCAACAGTAATAACAGCGATATTATTAATAATAAAGAAAACAGCAAACATGTAAATCCTGACATTATCTCTTTTAGTGAAATATCTGAAGGCAGAAGAAAAAATAAGAGTGAAGAGAAGAAGCCAAAATTGAAACAGTGGAGAGTTTTAAAGAAAAACGTAGAACTGAAAGAATCAAAATTAAAATCAAAAATAGAATTATTTGATTTACCAAAAACATGCGATGCTCGCAAGGCTCTTGAAATGTAAGTTTATATTTTTTTACGTTATCATTTCATTTTTTCCGGTTGTCTAAACATACTTGTCATTTTTTGAATAGGTTAGATGTAAATACGCTTGCTACAAATGGAGAAGTTGGCTGTGCTTTTGGTTTGGATGCAGGTTGGCAGAAAAGCGGGCGTGCCCATAATAGTCGCACAGGTATTAAGTTAATATTTTTATCATGTATTTATTAGTGATAATGATTCATTTACAGGTCATTGCACTGCTATTGGTCGTAATTCCAATTTATATGTTAGTTATGACGTTTGTACAACCGAATGCCGACTATGTGCACGTGGTGTTTCTAGAGATCAGCATGACTGCCGGGTTAATCATTCCGGAAGTGCCAAATCAATGGAACCAGCGATGGCTGAAAGAATGCTAATTGAAAATCTTGATTTTCAAGTCGAGGGTGTAAAAACTACTATTTTCATTGGAGATGATGATTCGTCTACTATAGGATGTTTGAGGAGGAAATCAAATCATCCTTTTACTAAATTATGTGATAAAAATCATGCTATCACTAAAGTTACGTCAGCTCTTTATGGGCTTAAATTACCAACTATGGTCATCGATTATTTAAAATATCTTTTCAAATGTGCCATTGAAAACAATAATGGTGACGTGGAAGTAACTCGAAAAGCTATCTTAACTATAGTTCCTCATTCTTTTGGAGATCATCTGGAGTGTGGAGCATGGTGTAAATATAAAGATAATCCTGAGAAATATCAACATAATAGACTCCCTAAGGGCAAACCTTTGACTGGTGAACAATTGAAGGCATCGCTGACTTCTCTTTTTAAACGACAAGCTGCAAAAGCCGAAGAATTAGCACCCGGTGCATCAACGCAAGCGAATGAATCTCTTAATCAAATGATTGCAAGACATCATCCAAAAAATAAATTTTATGGAGCATCATCTTCAATTCATGCTCGCATTGGCGCTGCTATTTCTCAGAAAAATATTGGAACTACTTATGTTGATGTGGTTAAAAAAGAGCTTTCATATTCTCCTTCGACAACAAGAGCAAAAAAATATAGAAGCTCACTTGATGAACGAAGGAAAAATCATGCAATCACTTCTCAAAGTACTGTTGGAAAAAACGGAGACGTGCATTATTTGAAGAACGTCGTAAAAAAAATAATGTCATTGAAAGAAAGGAAGGTATTTCCTACCAGTCCAATTGTGGAGTAGATATTGGTGTAAACTTTATTGATAAACCTATGGTTTTAGAAAACAAATTAATAATTACAGAGAAGCCACAACTCGTGTATTTAGATATTGAGAGTACAGGATTTGTAGGAAGTGAAATAATTCAAATCGCAGTTAAATGTAACAGTGATGAATTTAGCGCATATATTATGCCATCAAAAAATATTCCTCCTCACATCACAGACTTGACTGGCATCAAATTATACAACGGGACATTGGTAGTAGATTCTTCACCAGTTTTAACTCTCTCACCTCGACAAGCAGCCAATGAGTTTTTATCATATTTAAAAAATTTTGGTGAAAATATTATATTAGCCGCACACAACTGTTTTACATTTGATGGACCGATGATTTTACAATTCATGCAAGAAGTAGATGTAATAGATGAATTTTCATTAATCGTGAAAGGTTTTACTGATACATTACCTGTGATGAAGAAGCATTTGAAAGATCGAACTAAAGCTAAAAAAAGATTCAAAAGAAAAAGATGAAAACGGAAAATTGTCAAAAACCGAAGGAGTTTCTGCAGGTATGATTTCTAAGATGGTACAGGCAGGAATTACCATAGAACATTTAAAAGAAACTTTTATTAATTTTGGGAAAGAAGGAATAAAATTACTACTTGGACAAAATGTTGGAAGTCAAGCACGAGTGACAACAACAGGAAGAATTATTGATGCCATTGTAATAAGATTACAAAAAATTTGTATTATTAAATAAGAAATAAATAAGATGAAATGAAAAAAAAAATTCTAACATTATTTTTAACAAACCAAATATAAAGTTCTTTATTTTCTTTTTAATCTAACCTACAATAATTTTAACTTATAAAAATCCACTCATGTGGACTAATTCAAGTTTCGCGGGTGTGCAACGTTGCCATATCACGCGCATCATATTTTTCTATTTGCTACATCAGCCATTTTTAAGAACTCGAAGGTATTTTACACGTTAAATTTTTATATTTTCTTCGTTATTTCAACGATGCGGCTCCTGTTCGAACATGTAGATGCGTTCAAAATCGTTTTGTGAACCTAGAAACTAGTTTTTTATCTTATAATATTGGGAATCCTTGATAAAAAAAATCAAAAACTTTTGACAGCAGAGGATTCTTCTACACTGTCAATGTTCGTAAATGGGAAAAAAAAATTTTTTAAAAATTAATATCTCTGTATCTAGACCGCAGTGAAAATTTTCCTTTCGACAACTAACGCATCATAGGCTTCTTTACTTAAATAAAAATTTTCATCATTTCATCTTGGAACAAGTGTTATCACCCGACTACCTTAAACTACTTTTCAATGTTAATAATAATATGATTAACTTGTTAATAACATAACATTGTTAATACATGTAAAGATGTATAAGTTGTTAAACACAGGCTATTATCAATGTATTTATACAAAAAAAAAGTTTATGGCTCTGTTCAAATATTTTCCGACTTAGTGTCAATAAATTCAATGAGTAAAGAGAAAAAAAAATCAAATCATTATAATGGATTAATTATGGCATGTCAATATTATAATTACATGCTAATCTAACGAATAAAGTAGAAAAAAAAGTGATTATGACTGGGATCGAACCCTGCCCGGCAAAATAGAACTCTGACGCTCTAACCACATGGCCAGCATAATCTCGATATTGAGTTTATGTGTATTTGTTTTTATACTACATGCTTGGATACGCCGACTTGGAATTGAGCTTCCTTATTAACATTTATACCTAATAAAAATGATAATAATGGATGAATATATGTATTTGAAGTTATTTGCAGGTATTATATTAATTAATGTTAAATGAGTATCATCATTTTCATTTATTCTAACTGCAATAGTCATCAAAGTATAAGGCATTGTAAAGCGATACACTATGTTTACATCACATACATATATTACCCGTACACACTCATACACAAATTACTCACCAAAATGCAGGGCACCATCAGTTCTGGATACGGATTGCGCATTTTTTCAATATGGATGACTGAGGTCATCTGCGAGCATAATGCTGTCACCTATCAGAATTCTTTTAAACTAATTTTCCGGAGAATATCATCTGGAATACAATATTTCTAATTATTTCTAAATTATTCAATTTTATACTATAAATTGATTTTTTTGACATTCAGATAGGTAGCAAGGACTGACGCAAACACGAATTTTGGGCGAAAAACGTATAAAAATAAAATAATTAGTGATTTTTCATCTGAATGATGTGGCCGTCATCTTGGAATTTAAGCGCGGCAAGTCAATTCATAATTTGTTCATTATTCTTTCTAATTTTTTTAATAAAAATATTCACTACATACAAAAAATTGTTGTTTACGTCAGTCCGGCATTAATTCATCTGTAATTTGGTACCTAATTTTATAGAAATAATAGTAAATTGGCAAGGAAATTAGAAATATCCCGATCCCATGTATTTAGATAGGGGGAATCAGTCGCCTCTCTGACTTCAGCCCAGCCTTAAATTTAAAAATTTCAAAATATAAATAATCATATTAATAATAAAAAAGTTACTGTTATACCTATTGATATTAGTAAATTTAAATTAGTGAGCATTACTGATGAAGTAATTTAATGATTAAATATTCAGTATTTATTAAACAGATAAAAAATAATTCTATAATAATTACAACAATTACTGTTGTACTTTTAAATACGTGGAGGTGCTGCACTTAGACTTGGCCTGTTAAAAGTCTAACTCGTAATTTAGCGCTCAGAGATAAATTATTGATTGTAGAATTAATAATTTATTGAATGCCTATTAATTAATTCTAAGAAATTGACAGAATATTCTAATGAATTATTTTGGGGTATTATATCGAATAATTTATTGCTGAGCGCTAAGTTGAGGTTATACACTTTAAAATTGCAATGTCTTTATTATAATGACTTAAACACGTCATGATAACTTCAGAAAACTTCATTAATTTACTTCAGGAACAGATTAAGTATGATATTGTCTTTCAAAATTAATTATTTTAAATACTGAATAATTGGCCACGCCCCCATATATAAGATTTAAGAAACTACAGATTTTTTTTCCTTAAATATACGATTTTTTTTATAAAGTTGGTACCATTGTGAGGTTGTTATAGTATAGTTAAGGCTGGGCTGTAGACAGATTTCCTCCTAGAAAGTTCCTAGCAAATTTTTCTCTACAAATGACGGCGTCAAAAATGGATGAATTTAGTTAATTTAGGACTTAATCAAAAGCTTATTTTATTCTTCACATCGGAAAACAACAATATAATAACATTAATTACTTCATCATAATTAAAAATGAAGATAAAGATATGCACTCATTTTTCACTAGATTTTAGAGGTGTCATGGCGGATACCGCTGTCATCAGCTGTCAACGAGAAAATGATTTATTTCACAATAACCACTGTACCTATACTGTAAATCGTTGTTTTCCGATGTACATACTATTGTTCGGAATATATAAAAAAATATTTTATAACAAAAAAACGAATAAATAAAACACAGTTTCGCGAGAAAAATTTCAGGTGATCATTCACAGAATCGTATTTTTTCCATTCTCGACAGGTGGCGTAGCAATGGTCTCTGAAAGGCATGGAATGATTATTGATTTTTACGACAGTGCGTATCAAAATTACTCAGAGCTCTAAGACAAGTGACAAAGACCGTTATATCTTCTGTCGCAGTCTTACTCATTCCATCTTTCTGCGCATGTGTTGCACATAAAAAAGTATGAGTAGAAGTAAGAAAGGCTCATGTTCGTAGAAAGAGAAAGGCATACGACAATCGGCAGCGAGTTCTGGCACTTCGCCGGCAAGCTATATCCCCTCCCTTCGTACCCAAGCGAGTAGCTTATAACTTATGAATATAAACAATAGAAGAGTTAATGTATTAGCTCTGCACACAGAGCACTAGATTTTTAATTTGCCGAGCCGAGTTCAAACCCAGCCGCAGCCAATTTTTTTTTTCTCTTTTTTTTTGTAATGATATACAAGCGTTATTTTAGCATGCCAAAATTAGTTTTAAATAAAGTTTTTTTTATTAATTACTCTTCCAATTTATAGCGGAAAAGTAAGAAAGTTATTAAAAAGTTTGAAAAAACTTGTTTTTATGTCGCTACAAAAGAGACAACAGTTTTTTTTTAATAATTATAAAACATGAAGAGCACTTACAACAATTTGTGACGAGTTCCGGCACATCGCCGGAAAGCTGGATACCCACACACCATACCCTAGCAAGCAGCTTAAAATAATAAACACAAAATATTTATATCAGGCATGGGCGATTGGGACTGCTCGAAGTCCCCGGGACTTCGTACCTGAAGTGACTTTTTCTAACTTTTGCTGTGGACAATAGAACCCCTATTGTCCCAGCAGTCTTAATCCCATACACAATAGGGACTTCGAGCAGTCCCATCTATCGCAGTAGGTAGAAGTGAGACAAATGATAAAACAGTTTTCCCTCTTTGTTCCGTAGGGCAAGACCATCTTAGTTAACAATTGAAATATTAATTTACTTTCACAGGTAAAGAACGGATCAGTAGCTCAGAGGTTAAATTCTCTGGCTGTGAGTTTTGTAGCGACAGGTTCAAATCTCGCCAGTTGCTTTTTTTTTTCTTCAACTTAATTTATTAATTCCATTACAATATTTATTATATTTTTTTTATAACAATACTGAGTCCCATCTATCTGTTCTTCATGAGTAATGAAAAAAAATTTTTTTGGACCATTTCTTTATTAATGTTAGTAACAGAAGAATAATAAAATAAACAAGTACATTCAACTTATTCACTACAAATTGAATTTTCTACATACATGTATATATAAAAACGGGAATGAATGTTTTTACAAGACATTTTAATATGTACTTAAAAACTACTTTACAACTACAACGGAAATATTTAAAATAAGTGATTAAATTTCAAAGAAATATACGCTGCTAAATCATAACACTTAGATTTTAATTCTCCATGTCAATGTCAGAATCACAGTCTGTATTGTGCGATTTGTGGCACTGCATTTTTGACATGAGATAACAAATGTCTGGTTCGCGTTGACTTGTTTTAATGTTCATTAAGTGTCCTAAATTTTGGTCAGTTAATCGCGATCTTTCACTCGTTTTTATTTTTTTCATGAACGAAAAGCCACTCTCACTTAAATATGTTGATCCAAACACTGACAAAATTTTTTTGTAAATTTTCAAAAAATTTGGATATTGTTTATTTGCAGCTATCACATTCCACATGTTACCACCACTCGCAATTACAGCATTTATTTTATTGTCTCGTGGTAATGATTCAAATTCATTTACTAATTCACTGAAGTCAATCCAATCAGCATTTGAAAACAGTCGTTTGATTGTTTCGATGAGTTCTCCATATCGTTCGAATTTTATAGCAAACGGATTAACGGCTATTTCACCAATAATTTCAAGATCTCTAAAATCTTTGAAGCGTTTTTTGACTTCATCTAAAATAGGCATTGTTACTTTTATTAACGACTCACCATTGAATCGTTCTTCTGAGCTCTCACCGAACAATTTCTTCAATCGCTGCAATCTTTCATCGATACTATTCACTTCACAATGTTTTATAATGTTCACCAATGTTAATTCGAAATCTCTAATCACTTGAATTTGGTCCCACACAACCTTACACTTCCCTTGCAGTTTTTTATTAATCGAATTAATTATTAAAGTTAAATCGACTGCGTACATCAATAATGACAGCCATTTAAAATCATGCAATTTATTGACCCACTCCTCTTTTCCTTTTATTAATAAAAAATCGCGTATTACCGGAAGTAAGTTTGCAAATCGTTGAAGCATATTTGCTTTACTCAACCATCGCACTTCAGTGTAGTAAATAACATCAGATTCATCACTATTTTCGTCCATATCTTTTATGAGCTGCTTGAATTGTCTGTGATTTAACGCCCGTCCCCGAATAAAATTAATTATTGTTACCACTTCATCTATCACATCGTTTATTCTAAGAGCTTTAGCACACAATACTTGTTGATGAATGATGCAATGATAAACGTTGAAAAAAGGAAACTTCTTATTATTTCTACACTTAGCTAGAAAACCATTTTGATTTCCGGTCATCGTTGCAGCTCCATCAGATGTTATGGAAACCAACTTTTCCAGAGGGACATTGCGTGACTCTAGCAGAATTTCAAAATGCTTAAAGAGTTCATCGGCAGTGGTTCTATCATGCAATGAAAATAGTCCAAAGCATTCTTCTTTTAATGTTAAATCGGGGAAAACCATCCTGATAAAAACTAGAACTTGCGCAATGTCGCTGACGTCCGTGGATTCGTCGAGTTGAAAGGAGAAACAGTCACACCGTTGTAGATCATCATCAATTTGAGAGTATATATTCTCACTCATTAATTGAATTCGATTGGTGATTATTCTCCGGGATAATGGAACGTTGGATATTGCCTCTTCTACTTCTTTTTGTAATTTGGGACAAGTGTTAAACAATTCCCGGTTGAATTTTTTTACAATGGTCTTCAATCCTTCACCATGCTCAAATGGTAACATCTCTTTCGCGATCTCTTGAGCCATCAAAAAAGAAATTCTTGTCCCTGTTGCTACTGATGCATCAATGCGTTCAGCCCCTTCATAACTCAGTAACGATTTTCTCATTGTAATGTGTGAAATTCGATCACTTTCCTTTTTTGTGCTGAATTCACGGTGAAAATTGAGGTAATGATTTTCGTGGTTCGTTTTTAAGAAGTGAATGAAAGGCTTTGGTGGTTCACATAACACACAAAACGCGGTATTGCGGTCAAACTGGACTAAACCATATTGGTTCTCCCACTGAGAATTATAAAAACGTTTTTTTGATTTTTTTGCAACCGGTTCATCAAACTCCATATTTCTTGTTATTAATGAAAACTTATTATTCACAAAAATACCGAAGTTTCAGATGATTGTCGAAACAAGACTGTCTTGGAAATTTAGAAAAATGCTTCATTTATAGATATGACCCCCCACTCTTTTGCCAATACAGGATTTGTATTATAATTTGTTGTGGGTATTGTTCATAACAGTAATATTGCAAGGTCAAATATTGTTTTGCATCGAAAGAAGCTATTTACGGCAGCTGTACTTTGGGATGTCATCCTAATTATGTAAGACCCAAACACTTACAGTAATTGATACATAAATCATATGACTTTAAAATTCAAAGTCATATCATTTGTTGGGTGATTTTAAAGTTTTATATCGCCCACTGCAATTGCTACCAATATAATTGTCCGTTGTAATCCTAATTGTGTAAGACCCAAACACGTACAGTACTTGATACATAAATCATATGACTTTAAAATTCAAAGTCATATCATTTATTAGGTGATTTTAAAGTTTTATATCGCCCACTGCAATTGCTACCAATATAATTGTCCGTTGTAATCCTAATTGTGTAAGACCCAAACACGTACAGTAATTGATACATAAATCATATGACTTTAAAATTCAAAGTCATGTCATTTATTAGGTGACTTTAAAGTTTTATATCGCCCACTGCAATTGCTACCAATATAATTGTCCGTTGTCTTTTAACAGACAGGTTCAAATCTCGTTAGTTGCATAATGTATTGTAGTAACACTTGTTACTACAATAAATTAAAAAGAGCAGAAATATATTTATTTTTTATCCTTTATCAAGACACGAATATGGGACTCAGTATTGTTATAAAAAAAATATAATAAATATTGTAATGGAATTAATAAATTAAGTTAAAGAAAAAAAAAGCAACTGGCGAGATTTGAACTTGTCGCCACAAAACTCGTAGCCAGAGAATTTAACCTCTGAGCTACCGATTCGTTCTTTACTTGTGAAAGTAAATTAATATTTAAATTGTTAACTGAGATGGGCTTGCCCTACGGGCAAGAGATAATGTAACTTTCTTACCCGGACCTTCCTAATCCTGTAATCCTAATCATAAAATTATTAAAAAAAGAATAGAATTTTATTGCAAGCAATAAAGTTGGAACAAAGGGGACTTCGACTCGAAAAAGTTTGCCCATGCCTGATGTAACTTTCTTACCCGGACCTTCCTAATCCTGTAATCCTAATCATAAAATTATTAAAAAAAGAATAGAATTTTATTGCAAGCAATAAAGTTGGAACAAAGGGGACTTCGACTCGAAAAAGTTTGCCCATGCCTGATTTATATGAAGGTATACTAGCTCCGTGGTCAGAGCGCCAGTTTTTTATTTTGCCGAGCAGGGTTCAAACCCAGTTACGGAAAGATTTTTTAGAAATTTTTTTTTGTTAAAATTGCATGTAATTGCAATTTTCTGATTCCAAAATTAATTTTCAATATCAATTTTAATTTTTTCTATAGTTATTTTTCTAATCAATGACGGAAGAGTAATAAAAAATTAAAGTAGTGCAGAAAAATTTATATTTATATAGCTACATTAGTTGTAGGGTTTTTTTCAACAAACAAAAATAATAAACAGCAAAAAACAGTTGAAACAATCCGCGGCGAGTTCCGGCGCTTCGCTGACAAGTTTGATTCCCTCTCTCCGTACCCAAGCCTGCAGCTTATGACTTATAAACATGTAAACAACAAATGAACACATGTTAGCTCTGTGGTCAGAGCACGCGACTTTTATTTTGCCGGGCAGGGTTCGATCCCCGTCACGGCCAATTTTTTTTTTCGTTGTTAAAATTACACATAATTACAATAATGACATATTCATGTTGGATTAAAATTGTTTTCTAAAGTTTTATAGAATCTACATTTTTTAATAAAGAGAATTCGTAGTAACTATACATGTCGTTTTTGGAAAAATTTAGAAATTAATTTTAAACTAATATGAATAGGTAATTATGGTAATTATAAGTAATTTTAACGAATGTAAAAAAAAAATTGGCCGTGGCTGGGATGGAACCCTCATCGGCAAAATAAAAGTCTGGCGCTCTGACCACAGAGCTAACATACATTCATTTGAGAATTCTATATTTATTAATTATAAGCTGTTGGCTTGGGTACGAAGAGTGGGAATAGAGCTTGCCGGCGAAGCGCCGGAACTCACCGTGAATTGTTTTGACTGTTTTTTGATGTTTATCATTACGAATTGTTTAAAAAATAATCTTACAACTAATGTAGCTATACATAAGTATAAAGATAAGTTTTTTTACACTGTTTGATTTTTTTATTACTCTTCCGTCATTGATTAGAAAAATAATTATGAAAAAAATTGAAATTGATGTTTAAAATTGGTTTTGGTATCCTAAAATTGCAATTATATGCAATTTTAACAAAAAAAAAAGAGAAAAAAAAGTTGGCTGTGACTGGGTTTGAACCCGGCTCGGCAAATTAAAAATCTAGTGCTCTGTCTGCAGAGCTAATACATTAACTTTTCTAGTGTTTATATTTATAAGTTATAAGCTACTCGCTTGGGTACGAAGGGAGGGGATAGAGCTTGCCGGCGAAGCGCCAGAACTCGCAGTCTTCTCTCTGATAAATAAGACGGAGATGGATGTATATACTTTATGCTCTGTCTTGCTTGGAACAGATTATTAAAGAATTTGTAAATTTTTTGGTGCCCTAAGGCGCCCTTTTTTTAGTGCATTCCTGAAAATTATCATTTTTTGAGCAATTTCTCTGTTACCTACTCAATTTCAATTAAAATCGAGCTTCGGCCTTCTGCCGCCCAACGCGAGGGCGCAAAGTCAACTTCGGAACTTTTCTTAGGTATAGCCCAGCCTTAAGAGAATTAGTTGGTAAACAAAATTTGGGAGCCTGTCATCCGTCCCCAATAAGATGTCAGTCAAAGGCATTTTTACAATCTTTAAAATTTAAATCTTTAAATGTATAATCTTACTGATTGTCAATCAAATTCTATGATGCCCAGATTTTTTATCTAATGATCATTTCAAAAATAAGCTTTATTCTTTTAATCTTTTAAAATTGGTTTTTTTTTATTTTCAATCATTTATTATTCAATCAAATTATAGAAATTTTTCTTTTTTTAATGTTTATTATTTCGTTGAACAGTCAACTTAAGAATTTAGGACTGGTAAATTATCTTGCGTCGATATAGTAGAAAAAAATTCAACTAGTGTCACTGTTTTCTGATAGATGATAGTAATTGCACTGTTTTCAATCAAAAATTCAAAATGCTTATACAAAGAAAAGTCTTCTTTCTGGCTCATGTAATGTTATGTAATTCCTACTACATAAATAACGATGTTTAAGCTTATAATCTAATGATAATAACATTTTTATCTTAATGTTAACGTAATAACGTAATCCAAGTGAAAAAAATTTGAAAACTGAATTATTAAAAAGTTGAAAAACTTCAAAAATAATGTCTGTCAGTATTCTTCTCTTCTTTAATAAACATAAACAATTTTCGTGCAACGAAAAAAAAGTTTTATTACTTAAGTTTTTATAAAAATAAATCAGTATTTGTAATGAATACCTCAATTTACCTGAATTAGAATATAAATATAATATGAATATAAATTTATTAATAAATTTTAATATAAATCACTAGTCAATTTAATTATTTTAAAATAAAATAATCAGGGTCAATTAAAGAATTCAAAAATCATTCCTGAAGTTATAAGTCTAACTTTTATTTATATTTAAGAAAACATACATTTGCTGGTATCTCTCTAACTTTAGTTTTCTACACTTCCAAATTATGAGCCACGTTGTCTCAGCTCCCGTCGAATATTTGTGCGTTCAACTACTGCCCACAAATATTCTGACAATGTCATCCTATATATAAATTGATATTATAACAAATTATTTAAATTTAATATAAAATGATTGAATAAATTGACAAATTATATAAGTACCTTCCATTTCTCAAGGACTCTTGTAAATTATTAATGCACAAGTCAATTGTATGTTGAATTGCTCGAGAATAATTTTGTCGTGTAGTCATTTCTTTAGAATAAGAAAAACAAATTAAGTTATTTTTTTTAAAAATATACTCATTATTATGTAACTTATATACACGTATAATATATTTTTATTTGAGTAATTAAAAATACTTAATGGAAAAATTACGTTTTTGTGTTAAAACTAATTGTCGGGTGAACTAAGTTGAGTAATGATAAAAATTTCATAGGATCTTGATTTTATTTCTCTTCAATATATAATTTATTTGTGTGAAAATTTATTTTGTTTTTTAAAAAATATGTCATTAATGAAAAAAGGAGTTTGAAATAAAAATTTTATTAAAAAAAAACCTGTTTAAAAAATTTAATTACACGATGGAAGAAACTAACTTCATTAGAAAAGTTATACTAAGCGTAAATTAATGATACAAATACTATATTTTATTTTATTTATAATTACGATAATACTAGAAGACTGTCTTACTAATAGTCAATTAAAACACAAACTAACTAAAGAAATAGCAAGTAATTCAGTAACTTAAATGATTGATAAAACAAAAAAAGGAAATATATTAAAGAAAAATTCAATTTAAAAGTAAAGTATTTTTTTATTATTCTGAATTGTGTAATTGATATTGTAAAGAAATTAACTCAATATAACTTGATGTGGTATATCTCTAACGATGGAAAATATCGATATAAGTAATTGGTTTTAAAGAAAATTATGCTCCATTTCAAGAAGATCAATATAATATTTATTTTTGGTAACTAAAATTGCTATTAAACAGTTCAAAATTCAAAATCATTAAAAAAAAAAATTATTTATCTTTGTATTTTTACATTACATTCTTCATATTAAATTGATATTTAATATTAAGAGAATTATTATGAACAATTTGAAGAGCTTTGAGTAAATGAATTGTAGCCATTAATGTTGGTAGTAAATGAGTACATTGTTCCTGTTGGATATTATTTTTTATGGAAAATTGTATATATGAGTTATATCTTATTTTATCTTACCATTAAAATACGATATCAACGATAATAAATACTGAATTTTTTTACTAAAGTGAGACAGAAATGAACATATTACTTGTAGACATAATTCGTGATGAAGTTTGAACTCTATTGAGTTTGATACAATCATTGGATATCCAAAAATAACATTATAAATAAATTACCACACTTCCTACGTTAATAATAAGAATAATGATGAATACTTTATCAATATTATTTTTTAACAAGCTTTTTTGTACAATTTATAACTTACTTTTAAATTTAATGTATCCAAACCAATGTTATCTATGCTTCATAATGCAGGATATTTTCCATTTATGCATTCTTTGTTAAATTTATCTAATAAAGATGATATTTTTGTTCGATTATATAAAAAAAATGCTCCTTCTTTATTACTGATAACTTTTTTATCAGTTCAGGATTTTCTGCTATAATAACTGGATGACTTGGTTTCTTTCTTGTAATTTCACGTATTATCTTCATTGAAATTACATGGCTATTTTAAATTATCATTCATTATTATTATTAGATTATAAGCCTAAACATCCTTATTTATGTAGTAGGAATTACATAACATTACATGAGCCAGAAAGAAGACTTTTCTTTGTATAAGCATTTTGAATTTTTGATTGAAAACAGTGCAATTACTATCATCTATCAGAAAACAGTGACACTAGTTGAATTTTTTTCTACTATATCGACGCAAGATAATTTACCAGTCCTAAATTCTTAAGTTGACTGTTCAACGAAATAATAAACATTAAAAAAAGAAAAATTTCTATAATTTGATTGAATAATAAATGATTGAAAATAAAAAAAAACCAATTTTAAAAGATTAAAAGAATAAAGCTTATTTTTGAAATGATCATTAGATAAAAAATCTGGGCATCATAGAATTTGATTGATAATCAGTAAGATTATACATTTAAAGATTTAAATTTTAAAGATTGTAAAAATGCCTTTGACTGACATCTTATTGGGGACGGATGTCACGCTCCCATATTCTCCGGAAAATTAGTTTAAACGAATTCTGATAGGTGACAGCATTATGCTCGCAGATGACCTCAGTCATCCATATTGAAAAAATGCGCAATCCGTATCCAGAACTGATGGTGCCCTGCATTTTAGCGAGTAATTTGTATCTGTGTATGTACAATACATGTTGTGATGTAAATGTAGTGTGTCACACTACATGCCCTACATTTTTATGACTATTGCAGTATTATAAATGAATATGATGATACCCATTAAACATTAATTAATGGAATACCTGAAAATAACTTAAAATACACATATTCATCCATTATTATTATTTCTACTAGGTATGAATTTCAACAAGCGAGCTCAATTCCAAGTTTACGGATCGAAGCATGTAGTTTAAGATGAATAAACATGAAATTTTTATTGGAAATATGCTGGCTTTGTGGTTAAAGCACCATGCTCCTATTTTACCGAGCAGGGTTCAATCCCGATTTCGACCAATTTTTTTTCTTTTTTTTTTAGTAAAATTGAATGTAATTATAATTTTAATAAGCTAAAATAAATTTTTTATAAGAATTTAATTTTTTTCTTTTATAATTCTTTTAATTAATGAACGCTGAGGATGAAGACATTCGAACAGGGCCATTAACCCTTTTTTAGTACAGTTATATAAATGTAATTTTTTTTCAAAAGTAATTTAAAAATATTTAGCAGCAATTTAAACAATTTGCGGAGAGTTCCGGCACTTTACCGGCAAGCTCTACCCCCACTCTTTGTGCCCAAACCTGCAGCTCATAATTTACAAGCATAAATAATAGAATTGTTATCCTGATAGCTCTGTGGTCAGAGTATTGGACTTCTATTTTGCCAGGCAGGGTTCGATCCTAGTCATGGCAAATTTTTTTTTTCCTTTTTTTCGTTTAAGTAACTTTATATATTCCCGGGGTTCCACGATCTCTACAAACGAGTGAGTGGAACATAGGTTGAGCACCTACCGGGCGCGTCTCCAGGTGGCGGATAGGAGCATTGTTCGGGTAGTACCGAGTGGAGGCCTCGGGGGCCGCGAGGCGTACCAAGTGCAAACACGAGGGAAGCCGCTGGCAAGTGCAGCTTGGGTGTGTACACACTTTAAGAGGCACCGTGGACCAACTCCCCAAGTCAAGGTGTAAGCCATCGTGCTGAAGACTGAATGGCACTGAGACACTCTGTCGCAAACGATGCCCTTGGGGTACCAGGCGACCCCCCATTGTAGCTAGCCTTACCTGTGCAAGAGGCTCTGCACAGGTGGACCTTTATTTCCTTATCACTCGCGGGACTCGAATGGATGATCTAGACAACATTCGGAGTAGTGGGGGTCCTATCTCTTCTGACGAAGAAATAGGACTTGGAAAAGTCGAGCGAAGAAGGCTCGCGTAGCACCTGGGCCTAGCAGCTTTGCTGAAGCGGCTGCGGGAGGCAAGAGGGTGGCCATCGCACCGGACCTCTATCCTTCTGCGACCCTCAGCAAGCAGCAAGGGGAACTAGTGCTGGCAGGACTTCTTCGGGCCCTGGATGATGCCATCAAAAGTGGCACTGTTCTGGGATTTGAGGGCCACAAACTCGACAGAGGGCTTTTGTGGATCAACTGTCCTGATGAACGGGCAGCCACATGGCTCAAGGAGACAGTCCCCTCCATAAAGGTCTTGGAAGGAGTGAACCTCGAGGTTCTCGAGAGGGAGAAAGTTCCAAGACTCTCCAGGGTCACCGCGACGTTTCCCGGGCCACCGGTGGATCCGGCGGTGATCTTGAAAAGACTCGAGGGCCAAAATGCCGGACTGCACACCAACCTCTGGCGGGTTCGGAGCACGAAGGCAAAGCCAACATTGACTAGCTTAGTCATTGGCGTGGACGACGAGTCATTAAAGCTCTTGAAAGGGTTAGGAATGAGTCCTTACTGCGGCCTAGGCAGAGCTCGATTTTTCGAGGCGCCAAAGGCTGTGGAGGGGAGGCAGGCCGAACCCGGAAAGAGGAAATTACCGGTGGCAGGGACCTCCAAAGCGGTACCCCCTCCGAGAGAAAAGAGGAGGCGTGCGGAAACGCACGCAGCCTCTACCTCGAAGGAGAAGGGAGCACCAGGAGGGCCCACCAACCCTCCACCTCCGAGGGAGCCATCACAGGGGCTTGAGAAAGCGAACTGTGAAGAAGGCAAACTTCGGACCAGTGGACGGGCTACGCCAACTCTTGGGGCACGGGGGAGACCCACGAAGAACCAGGAGTTGGCAAGGGTAGGGAGGGTCCTGTCTCAGATCAGGCTGATCGACATGGTAAAGCCTGGAGCAGAACCTACGGGTAACCCTCCTACGGGAGAGGGCGCAAGAAGGGACGGCGACATGGCTGGCCCTTCTACGCAGGATTATCTCCTACGCTCCCACATCCCAATCCTATTCCCAACACGCGAAATCAAACGGCGCCGAAATCCCTATGATATCGGGGCTGTTAAAGATTTCGCAGATTAACTTGCATCACTGCTACACGGCCGCGGCACTACATTGTCGAGACCTAGCGGTGAAGCACACAGATGTTTCCCTGATCCAAGAACCTTATTGTAGAAAGGGAGAGTTCTTGAAGGGAGACGCCAAAGGCGGATCCTTCATAAGCGGTAAAGGTGATAGGGACCCTAGGGCATGCGTTTTCGTGAGACGAGAACTAAACCCTGTGGGGCTCAGCCAATACTGCACAAGGGATCTGGCGGCAGTACAGGTGAAAATAGAGCTGGGAGGGGAGCCGATCACAGTCGTTATCGGCTCGGCATACCTTCCTTATGACTCTGATGAACCACCACCCACTGAGGAGGTCAAACGACTCGTGGAGTACTGCCGAAGGACGAACTGCGAGCTCATATTAGGATGTGATGCTAACGCTCATCACACCTTTTGGGGTAGCAGCGACACTAACGAGAGAGGGGCTAGCCTGCTGGAATACCTCACTCGGCACGGCCTAGAAGTCCTGAACAGAGGGCACAAACCTACGTTTGTTACCTCGGTCAGGCAGGAGGTCATCGACATAACTGTCGCCACGGCGAAAATCTATGATTTCGTCAGGAAGTGGGAGGTGGACGAAGAGGAAACTCTGTCGGACCACCGGCGCATTAATCTCACTCTGACAGGGGAAGTGGGCAACGTGGAACCGCAACTCCGTAGGGACCCAAGAAGCGCTGACTGGGGCCTGTTCAAGCAGGAACTAGAAAGACTCATGGGGGAACCCGGAACGGAAGGGCGTGTAGGGTCTCCGGCCGGCCTCGATGAGGCAGTGCTGGACCTACAAGACGCTATTGCAGGGGCCTATAGTTGTTCATGCCCAGCCAGGGTGATGCAGGAGTGCAGGAGAGTCTCATGGTGGAACAGGGAGCTTGAAAAGGCTCGCAGGGAAACCGGGAGACTCTTCAACAGGGCAAAAAAGCTCAAAACGGATCAGATGTGGACTGAATTTCAAACCTCACGGAAAAGATTCAGGTCTATGATCAAGTCAGTAAGGAGGCAAGCCTGGAGAAGCTTCTGCGAGAGACTGGAGGCCCTACCTGAGGTAGCCAGAATCCGCAAGCTGATTACCCCCGGCAGGAACGTGGCGCTCCGAGGCCTAGAATCTCCGGAGGGAGAGATGGTCGACGACCATCAAGGCATACTGGAGCTCCTCATTAAAACGCATTTTCCGGGATCAACCCCGGTGCAAGAAACCACAAGCGAGGCTGATAGACCAGGCGGGCTCGTAAGGGCCGACTGGGAAACCGCCAGGCGGGTGGTGACCTACGATCTAGGTCGTCCTAAAAACGCTGGAGCGGCTTGTGGACTGTTACCTTAAAGAGAGCGCATTGTGCACCAGACCCTTGTGCTCAGCACAACACGCCTACCAAAGTGGCAAGTCTGTAGAGACTGCCCTCCATGACCTCGTAGGAGGCCTGGAGAGAGCCCTGGAGACAGGCAGGTCGGCAATTGGGGTCTTTTTAGACATCGAAGGGGCGTTTGATAACACACCCTTCAAAACTACGGGTGAAGCAGTTCAGAACTTCGGAGCAGACGTCACGCTTGCACGTTGGATCATGAACTTGCTCGCCAGTAGAACGGCCATCGCCTATTTAGGAGGTACAGAGGTTCGAGCTGCAGCGGCCAGGGGCTGCCCGCAGGGAGGTGTCCTATCTCCCCTGCTGTGGACCCTGGTGGTGGACGAACTTCTTACGAACCTGAAAAAGGCGGGCTTCAGCGTTCAAGGCTACGCTGATGACGTGGCCATCACGGTCACAGGCGACGATTTGGGTAGTCTGTCCCTCAGAATGCAGACGGCCCTCAACGTCGTTGAGAGATGGTGCCAGGTTCGAGGGCTCAGGGTTAACCCGAGCAAAACTGAACTGGTTCTGTTCACAAGAGGAAGGAGGACTGAGTTCAGGCCTCCCTCCATCTTTGGCAAACAGCTGAAATGTTCGGAAACAGTGTGCTATCTTGGAGTAACCTTAGATAGGAAGCTCCACTAGAGGGCACATGTGGACAAACAGGTCGAGAAGGCCACGGCTACCTTCTGGACCTGCAGAAGAATGTTCAGCGCTACATGGGGAGTGAAGCCGAAAACAATAAAATGGCTGTACACAGCTGTTGTCATTCCCCAACTAACCTACGCCTCCATAGTATGGTGGACCTCCGTCAGGAGGACCCTACGGGACTCAGTGGCAAAAAGGTCGATCGCTGCCCCAGGAAGCTAGAATTCTCACCCGGATACGAAGTCATCTTCATGGACAGACGGACCTGGCTGAAGGAAGGCGAGGAATCGCTTACTCCCAAGGGGCCTGTCTGGTACGTGGATGGGGCGAAGTATAAGGGGGGAGAGGCCGGAGCCGGAATCTGGTGCGGGGGACCACGGGTGGAGGAATCCTACACCCTGGGCCAGGACGCTTCCGTGTTCCAGGCAGAGGTGTACGCAATCCTGTTATGTGCTATGCATATAACCAAAAGAGATTGCACTGGGCAGCATATCTATATCTGCAGTGACAGCTATGCTGCCTTACCGGCTCTTTCGCAAGTGGCCACCTGTTTAAAACTCGTGGACCACTGCAGAAGGGTACTAAAACAAGCGGCATGCCGCAACAAACTAAAGCTGCTAAAGGTACCAAGTCACTGCGGTATACGCGGCAACACCGAAGCTGACAGGCTGGCCCGTATTGGCGCCAGCGGCGGAGGTGACAGGGGCCCAGTGGAGATAAACGCTCCCGGGGAACTTGTGAAGGCGCTGGGGGACAAGTGGCTGCACAAAAGATTCACCAGCTACTGGGCGGAGACCTCGGGGATGAGGTACACCAGAGCGTTCATCAGGAAACCCACAACTCAAGTGAGTAGGGACCTGATCGAACTGGATAAAAGAAGGCTAAGAGTGGCCGTGGGCACCGTCAAAGGGCACTGGCTAACTCGACGCCATATGAAGATGCTGGGACGCGGAGAGGAATCCGCGTGCCGGTGGTGTGGTGAGGAGGAAGAGACGCCTCTCCACATGATAAGGGAATGCTCGGGGCTAAGGGAACCCAGGCAGCGCCTGTTAGGGAACCTTGGGACCGACGCACCCATTCTCGAGACGGTCGGGACGGACAGGCTTCTGCAGTTTTGCTACGAGGCCGGGCTGTACCAACCCACCTAAGACCGCCTTTACCACAAGCTTGGACCCAGTACAATAGCCCCGTGGCTAAGTGCAGGGGAGGCGGGGCAGACTAAAGGGGAAAAAAAAAAAAAAACTTTATATATTTATATATTTTATTAAAATATTCTTCCAATTAATTACGAATAAAAACTTGTTTTTCTGAAAATAAGCTGAGGGTGAGGAACGAGCTACTATGAATTCTCTTTTTTCGAAAATGTTGTCTTGAAAAGACAATAGGAATTGATTTTGAACTAATATAAACAACCAATTATTGCATTTATATAAAATTTTAATGAAAAAAAATTGGCTATGACTAAGATCGAACCCTCATCGGTATAATGAAAGCCTGGTGTTCTAACCACACAGCTAACATATTATCTCTGACATTATGCTTATGTTTATAAGTTATATAATGCAGGCTTGAGTATGAAGGGTGGGGATAGAGCTTGCCAGCGAAGTGCCGGAACTCCCCGCGGACTGTTTCAACTACTTCTGAATATTTTCAAATTGTTTAAAAAAAAGCTACGCTCATAGAACTGTATTTAAAAAAATGTTTATAACCCTTTTTAAAGGTTTTCCGACTCGGCGTCCAATAATTAAATGAATAAATTGAAGAAAAAAAAATCAAATCGTTAGTAAGGGATTAGACTGGGATCGAACCCTGGCCGGCAAAATAGAATTCCAGCGCTCTGACCGCAGAGCTAACGTGTTTATAATCTAGCTATTTATGCTTGTAAATTATAAGCTGCTGGCTTGGGCACAGAGAGTGGAGGTAAAGCTTGCCCGCCAAGTGCCGGAACTCGCCGCGGAGTGTTTAAACTATTTTTTATTGTTAATAAGTTGTTAAAAAGGCTATTATCAATGTATTTGTACAAAAAAAGGTTAATGGCCCTGTTTAAATATTTTTTCATTTGTCATCGATTGATTGAAAAATAATTTTACATAAAAATTGAAATTTAAAACTCATTGTTGGCATGATAAAATTGCATGTAATTATAATTTAAATAAAAAAAAAATTTTGCCGCAATTTGAATCGAACACCGTTCGGTAAAATCACTGTCGACCCTTCTAACTACAGAGCCAGCATATTTTCATTTGCTTTGTTTACGTTTAGATATCATAAGCTTCAGGCTTGGTAACACAGGGTGTGGGATGTGCTTGCTCGTCAACTGTTCAAATTCGCAGTCTTCTTTAAAAAATAAGACGGAGATAGATAGATATATTCTCTGCTCTGTCTTGCTCGGAACAGATTATCCTGAAATTTGTGAATTTCTTGGTGCCCTAATAGTCCAGTCAAATGAGGGAAATGGAATAATTTTGGTTTGCTGCGGCCAAATTAATGATTTATAGATGACTGGATTGGAAATTTCGCGAGAAATTCAATGGTGTAGGTTAAAATTGTTTGGCACGCATAGGGGGGGAGTAAATCGCGAAAAACCGCCCCCCCCCCCTCGCGAATTTCTCGATTTCTATAATAGATATGAAAAAATGTTTTAAATAAAAGTTGTTCGGAATTGAATTTTAATAAAAAAAGTACTGAACACTTTTTTTCATATCTATGATAGATAGAAAGTTATTCGCGACTGAAGCTTCAGCCTTTCGCCGCACGACGCGAGGGCGTAAAGTCGACTCCGGGAAACTTTCTGACTTCAGCCCAGCATTAACGAAGAATTATTGATTATTTGGTCGATTGGTTATCGACCCAGTCCCACGATGGCCGCCGAAGCTCCCATCAGCTGACAATTCAAACTTGAGAATTGATTAATTCTCAACAACTTACAACAAACAATTAAATTACTACCAATTATCGATGAAATCGAGGATGACAAAAATCTAACGACTTTTTTTCGTATTTTATGTGCAGTTATAGAATAACGATAATTTCATTTCATTTTACATGATAAATAATAACCTCAACATTTGTTTTGTAGACAACATAAATAAAATATAGGAATTCTCAAAATTTTGCAAAAATGATCCAACAATATCACGAAGAGTTCAGAAATTTCACAATAACAATAAAGAGAAGCTTGGTGCACGTAGATGATATCTGTTTTGTCCGGATAACTAATACTATCTAAAAGTTTGAATATATCATTGAATCAAATTTTGCAACATAAATTTTTACCGCTATTCTTATTCGATTTAGCTAAGATGTTTTTTTGTCTTTAATGTAATGAACACTTTGAAATCACATCAAGCTATATGAGACATGTCTCTATTTTTCAGAAAAATTTAGGTAAATTTAAATGTGGTGAGAAGAAATGTACGAGAAGTTTTTCATCATCAAATTTACTTCGCAAACACACTAATTTCAAACATAATCTTAATTTTGAGAGAAATACAGTCTGTAAAAATAAAACAAAAAAGAAAACAGTTTCTATTTCCACCTGCCATAATTCTAATATTTTAAATGTTGAAGTACCGAATATTTTTAAAGATAATTAGAATTGTGTATTTTGAAATAATCACTGCACTAAAAATCCTAGTTATATTAGTCATTCAAATGTTGAGAGTATTGACATTCCTACTGTATCTAACATATCATCAACTGATAGAAATGAGAAAACGAACTTTAAAAATGTTAACAATAGAGATCTTGTATTTTTTGCTGCAAAATTATTTGCTATAGTAGATCTGCTTGTAATAGAGCCATGGAAATGATTAAAGATGCGACAACGTTAATTACAAGTATTTTGGCAAAAATAAAAACAGAAATCTTTATAGCTATTAACGAATTAGTGGAGAAAGAAGTTCGAAAAAAATTGATGAATTGTTTTTTGATATAGAGAAACAATATGATACACATACGTATACCGAATTCAACATTTATCGAATATTTTAAAATATAGGTACATATATAGAACCAAGAGAACACCTTATTGGAGGAGTTCAAGAATTTAAAAAAAAAAACAAAAATAATTTATATTTTATGTCAATTTTTTTTCCGTAATAGGGAGTTATGGTGACTGATATTACAACTCCAAAAATTGTAGAAATAGCAACAGCTAAAAACTTTTCTAATAATTCACAAGATTTTAACATATACTTTTTATAGTTAATTATTTTGAATATATGTATTTTAGACGATGAAAATAAAATTAATGAACATCGGGCAAAATTAGAAAGTGAAAACATTAATAAAAAAGAACTTGGTCGTAGAGCAAAAGAAGCAGATTCAAATAAAAGAAAGCGTACTAAACCATCACTCCATTTTTCTGATGCATTTGCTGGTTCGAAGTTGAAGAAGCCCAAAGACAACTCAAGTACAACAATCTACGAGTGTAAAGAGGGGCTTGTTTATTAGATAAAAAAAAAAATACTAGTGAATGTGGACGATTGGCGATAAGTTGTAAATAATGAATTCTAAAACGTTTTCCTAGAATTTTATCATCATATTAGTATAAAGAATAAGTAAAGGTCTTTTTTTGCACTTATGTATACGTCTTATTATTATTTGTTATATTAATATCACATTACGTATAATTGATTGAACACAAAAAATAACTAAACTTGTAATAAAAACAATAAAAAAACTAATAATCTTATTTTTCAGTCGTGATCCAATTATTCAGCAGGTCTGATTATTATCAATTAAAATGTACATTTATATCTGGACAGATCATTTCAGATCTGTACATGTCTAATTATTATCAATCAAAATGTGTATTTATATTTGAACAGATCATTTTAGATCTGAGCAGGCCTGATTATTCTCTATTAAAAGATGTAGATTTATATCTGAACAGATCTGAGTAGGTCTGATTGTTTCTTATTACAAAAAGTTCTATTCAGATCTGAACATATTTGAACTTGTCAAAAAAAGAAGTCCCATAATACAGATCTAAAAATGGTCACATCTGATCAGATCTGAAGTCGTTTTTGCCGGGTAATAATAAATGTTGCTTTACTGCATTAATAACAAAAGGCTTTTCTTTTCTGCAACAATCTAACCTTTGTTTTATCGAAAAATAATTCGGCCAATATAACGCTCGATGGCGCTGTGGAACGCGCTTCTCAAATGTTGATGAGTAGGTCTATGCATGAAAATAAACTGAAATTAGGCAGTCTTAACCTCGGTTATAACGTTGATTGGTTAAGGCGTTTATACAGTCAAAATTTTTCTAACTTTGGTTATCCCGCCAATGTGAATGAATTTGATTTTGCTAAATTCTGAACATACGAAAAAGGACCGTCAATAATAATCTTTCATTTGTATTTATTTTGACAGATAAATCGAATATTTTCGATTTAAATTTAGCTACTTCGGCTTTTAATCTTCGTGTATGGCTCTTACCACAAGTTAAAGTGTTTATGCGTTACCGTTAACCTAAGTTAGCTTACTGACTATGGTTACAAAACCCTGGTCAGAAAGGTATAACCGTAGTTGGTTGACCGAAGTTTAAGTGCGTTTATGCGGATCTTGGCCGCAGTTATAACTGAGGTTAGAGCTACTTAACTTCGGTTAGCGTTCACTCATGGACGCATTCAAAGAATCTTCGTTTACTGCAAAAAAATATTTCTTCACGATAAAATAACGCTTCTTTTCAGTTAAGAGAGGAATTTTTCTATAATTACAGCTTATTCACAGTTATAAAATGTTTGTTCACAATTAAAAAACAACAACTTCTGTCAGTTATAAAATAATTTTGTAACTATTAAAAATCTCTTCTATCGGTGCGCTCACTACAAATTGAATTTTCTACATACATGTATGTATAAAAACGAGAATGAATATTTTTACGAGATACTTAAAAACTATTTTATAACTACAACAAAAATATTAAAAAAAAAGTCTCTTTAACTAGACTTACAAACGGGACCTCTCGCACAGCGCCTCAAAACATTTAATGGTTTAATTTGTCCAGTAGCCCCTTTAGAAATAATCATTATCTCAATTTCTTTATCCGGTGGTTCGGCAGACGTGACAGCTTTGGAACCGTGTCCAGTCCACGAGTTAATCGAAAGTAAACTATTTTTTCTAACATTCAGAAAAAATACATCCTTCAACCAGATTTTGAAGTGTTCTAAAGAAAATTACCATATAAACTTCCAGAATATATATCATATAATATAATATTTGAATTGAATTTTTCACCTAAAGTAAGTTTTTCAGATTTCGATATTTCTACGTGTACAGTATCTGGTCTAAAAAGTGATGCTTCTACCCATGGACCAAGATTTCCAGTTGGTTCTTTTAACACAAGAAAAAGAAAAGTGAGGAGTTTTCCATCAGCTGATATCGTTGGTTGTATAGTATAACCGTGAGTTGTCGAAGAAACCGATTGAATTGTACACTCTATTTTTGTTTCTTCTTCTAGAGCTAAAGTCCTCTCTGAATTTACTTTTCATTTCAAGCCACTTTGATCATAATTATGTATGTTTTCTACACCATATGATTGAATTTTCGATTTTACATCGTTAACGAACACTTCTGATGTTTGTTTTAATATTTAACGATCTTCAATCGTTTTTGATGATATGAGTTTGTTAATTTTACGAGAAACCATACGATGATCTCTTTTGAATAATAGTATCCATGTTATAGATACTTGAAAACAGACATCATTAAATTGTAAATTTTTTTTAGCTAATAATGCCCATTTTCTTAAATCGGAATCATCGACTATCATCCCAGCATAGATAGCTGTTTTAAAATTTTCCAACGTATATTTGCAAATTTGAGCTATTTTTTCTTTGTCTGTTCCACCTCGATTCAATTGATGTGCCCACGAAACTCATAGCCAGAGAATTTAACCTCTGAGCTATCGATCCGTTCTGCACCCGTGGAAGTAAACTCATATTTAAATTGTCCACTGAGATAGGCTTGCCCTACGGACAAGAAAGGGAGTAAATTTCTTCTTTGGACCTTCTTAATCCTGTAATTCTAATCATAAAATTATCAAAAAAAAAGAATAGAATTTTATTGCAAGCAATAAAGTTGCAACAAATGGGACTTCGACTCGAAAAACATGTCTCTTCTACCGTATAATAGAATCGTAAAGAATAAAAAAGACTACTTGAGAAAAATAAGACCAGTCACAAAGGATTATCCCACGTAGACGTGAACCTATAACCTCACCGACAAATTGGTAATTTTCAGTGCCCTTTCAACTACTCATATGGCACGATGTCATTGGCTGAGATTTATGCCAGCCTAGTTATTTTTCACCAGATTTTTACTAATCACAAATAATATTTTCCCACTTCTACACGGAAATAATTTTTTTACTAAATCTAAGTGCAAAAGTGACAAGCCCGTGTTTCGAAATTTGTGAGTAAAAATATTTTTGTTCAACAGTAAATGTTGGGTTGTCGTAAATTATTCTTTCACCAAGACACCTTTTGAGTCACAAGTTTACTTACAAGAACTCAAAATTTACTATCGAACAGAAATATTTTTACTTATGAATTTCGAAACGTGGGCTTGTCACTTTTTGCTCTTAGATTTAGTGAAAAAGTTCTCTCCGTGTAGTAGTACTGTTACTTTGTCTTTTGGCGTCGATTATCTGTATATCAGTCAAATTGTTTCCGACATTGGTTCTTAAATATACTCAACAACTTCATCTTTAAGTCTGATCATTTGTGCTAGGTAGGTCGAGAGCGTTTATCTTTATCCTGCTCTGTTCGTCTGTATCCATTTCTGGATGGTCGTCGACCATGTGTACTGCCAGCAATCGTTCGGCTGTTTCTTAAAAGTTTAAGGTTCCATTACCCTCTTCAGTGCGAAGTGCATTCATAACTTTTTCGGCTCGCATCTTGTGTCAGCCGCAATCTTGTATACCACACCCCATTTTTCCTCGTTTCCCTGGGTTGTGACAAAGTTTTTCCAGCTCTTTGTTTCCACCTTTTTTATCGTTTGGGAGTACTTTCTTACCTGCTGGCAGTATCGGAGTCTCGCTACCGTGATTCCGTGGGTATCTGCACTAAGCTTCCTGATGCGCTGGTATCTATAGACATTACGCTTTAATCGAGGCAAGTGGTTGTTCCACCAGAGATTCGCTTTCCTTGGTGCGTTTCGACGCGGCATGGATTTTTCGCAGAGATCTGTTAACCCATTTGCGAGAGTGTCAGCGAATCCATCAATATTCATCGAAGAGTCCAGCAATGGTCTAGCGGAAAGTTTGCTTTTTAGCTCGGGCATCAACTTACCGAAGGCTTCCCAATCAGCTGCTATGACATTGAACCGTCGGGTTGCCTCTGTGTTAGTTTTACCCTGCACTCCACTTTGACCAAGCTGGATTCCGATGGTCGTATGGTCTGATCCCTGAACCCACTCTCTTTTGACTGACCATTTGCTAAGGGACTGTGACAATCCCTGAGTCGCTACGGTCACAGCTATGTACGATTCTCCTCTTGGAGATCTGTATGTGGGACCTTCTTCGATTTTGTTGAGAAATTCCAGACCGAATTCGGTGAAGAAATTTGCAAGCTTTTCCCCTGTGGTGTCGAAGTCTGGTGACCACAGAGGATATCGGGCTTCCCCATTAATACAGATAGGGACTTGCTTGCCTTTAAGAGTCGTCAAGACCTTTTGTAAGTGTTCGGTGTGAGCTTCGATTGGATCCTTGAACTGGAAGTAATGTGAAATAGCGTAAAATAAATAACCAAGCCCTTCAATGAGAGCACACGTACAGTGTGCTGTACTCAGTTTATTGATATAGATCATCTTAAGAAGAGGGTTGACTACGACAATAGCCGATTTGGGTTTTTCCCGTTTATGGGTTTTTGCGGCGACGAGGGCTTGGCCAAATCCTCTAACTGTGTAGCCTTGTGAATCGGCATTTGTAGAGTAAGGCTTCTGTAATAACAGTACATCCAGTTGCTTTTTTTCACAAGTGCAAACGTTTCTTTCGTGGATTTAATGTTGAGATGAAGATTTAATTGGAGAAGACGATTTAATTGGAGAACATTTTTCTGCAGAAAAAAAAATACGTGGTTTATCATTTTCGATGAGGATTATTATATTTAAACCTCAGCTAAATCGAAGATTACACACTCGCAAGGTTTTCTTGTCATTGAGAGTCAGTAATCGCAGTGACATTCTTGGGGTGTTGTTTCTAAATTGTTGGAGATCGAAGGATCGTGGCATTCGAGGAACGAGTCTGAAATTGAATTATCCTGTACCCAAGCAGCTGGTCCTGTAGTTAGTTGGAGGTTCACCTTTAAAACCCGCAATCGACAGAATTGTCGTCTGCGAGGCTAAGGACGCCGTTACTCCCCTGTTGCTGAGATAACCAGATAGATCATCGCCCCCAAGATCGAGCGGACGCTAACGGAAGTCGGCATTATGTATTGTTCTCCTAGGCGTTGTGCGAGAGGTTCCGTTTATAAGTCTAGTTAAAGTTAATCTAAACGTAATGAATCTAGTAATTACAGTGCTAAAAGCAAGCCAGAAAAGTCTAGCTAGAATGGTACATAAATTAGAGCTTTTGGTAAAGAAATTATTGTAAATCAGAAAAGAGCGGGAAAAACCTAGTAATCGTTAAATCAGTAACAAGTTGAATTATATAAAGTCATAAGGATTTAGGATAAATGTCAATTAAATATAAATGATAAGAAAAGCTTTATATGAATAAATAACAGCAATCAATTTTAAGTGAAGCCATTAAGATTCAATTAGTCCAGAATAAGTCAGTCTTCAAGTAAGTTAGTGGTCCAGAGGAACCCAGGTTTCAGCTGATGGTTTCACCGACTAAGCTAAAGCACAAGCAGAGGTAAAAAGGGTAAAAATAGAGGAAATTCCAGTACTCATTGATTTCAGTTGAATCGATATGATTTAATCTATTATATCTGGCGCTCAAGAAGATTCCAGATACGCGGAATCGGTCTTAGTAGTAGTAGTTTAACTTATTATTGTCAGTGACACTTGGCTTCTCATAAGCATGTGAGAAAGTACCAAAGGGTCCAGGAAGCGGTTATTCACCAGGATCCAGTATATTTCTAAGGGCCTGTATCCAAGCTCTCCAGGAAATACTCCCACGCTTTTATTTCAAACTATAGATTGATTATTTTGTTATTACAGAAAATGGGATTATAAAAAGATTATGAATTTATCATTTTAGATGCTAAAACGTGTTGCTAGATTACATTTGACTTCGGTAATCGATGATGATAACAGCTTATTTTTTGAAAGTAGCAGTGTGGAGAATAGTAGTAGCAGTGATTCTTCAATCGAAGCCTTGATATGACAGGAGGAGGATGACGAGTATGATTGATTATATTTTCCTTTAATCTTTCACTTAACTTCTAAACGCCGAATTCAAAGGATTCAAGATAATTTAAACGTTGTCAATTCATAAAATCATGACGAATTCAGGAAAAACTTACGAGTATCTCGGCGAACTGCGTACAATTTAACACGTAAAACATTATTTTATTTCTACTCTATCACATTATTTCAATTTGATTGATTGAATTTGTTTATTCTGATTGTTTATTCTTTTTCAGGTGATTTTAAGCAATCTCCATTTTATCCGCGTAATGTTTTAGGAAAGATACCAATATCAGCAGATATTAGTGTTATTATTTTTTTATAGTTCATCGGTAAAACTGAACCATTGCGAACAGTATCAGAACGCTTCGACGTTTCTATCTCTTCCGTTTGCAGGATTATACGAAGACTTGTCGATTTTCTTCTTTATAAATCACCTGATATAATAAAATAACCACAAAATGGTCAAATCGCAAACATCACAAATAAATTTCAATTAATGGCAGGGATGTCGAATGTAATAGGTGCAATCGATTGCACACATGTGAAGGTAGTAACAACCAAAGTAAATAGTCGTCATTTTTATAATCGCAAAAAATACCATTCCATTAATTTACAAGGAGTAGTTAATCCTAAAACGAGATTTATCAACGTTTATTGTGGTGAACCTGGTGTAATGTCTAATTGTATTTTTAATTATTTAAAATATTTTTTAAGAAAAGCTAAAAATGAATAGCGATATACTTAAGGATTGAGGTTAACGATTATTACTCAAGTTATTTTTTTGAGTTTTCCTAAGATTTCGTTAAAATAGAAAGGATTTCGAAGAATAGTTGAGGAAGTCATTTTTTAGATATTTTATTGCTTTTGGAAAACCCACGTGGCGAAAAGCAATAAAACTCTAAAAAAAGAGTACGTGACGTAAGAAGAGCGTTAAGCTTTTCCAAAAAGGGGAAAAGACCATGCGAAGGGACTTGTGCGCGCCTGAAGCAAGGGACTTCTAATTATGTCACATTCGACTAAATAAATACGTAAGGTTTGATGCATCAGTCAGTTGTCGAAAAAGTAAGATCGCGATCAGATCGTCGTGGAACATCTCTTGAAATCATAAGTCTTGAGTATTGTATTGATAATACTTCAAAGTTTGTAAATTTTTGCATGAAGTTTATTTGATCGTCAAATTATTTTTAAATTGATATTTAAATTAATTCGCGAGAAAAAGTGAATAATTGCGTTGACTGGAACATCGACTAAGGACCAATTAATTGTAATTCATCTCGACCAGAGTAAAAGAAATCATCTGTTGGTAACGTTTAAATTGTTGTTATAATTTTTCAATAATTTTCATTCAATAAAATTTTGTTATTGTTTTTATATAAATCACACATTTTTACTTTCTCTATCGAAGATCCCCTCATCCCTGTCTATTGGTCGAAAGGCTAGGACTAAAAAGAGGAACTTAAAGTCTCTAAGGTTAAGCATATGGTTTACATATTGACACCTTTAAAGAGCAAAATTACATAACACTGGATTACTACATGATGCTCGAGTCCTCAGAAGATTACTGTTATATCATGCAGCTAATAATAATCAGAATTTACTTTTTCCAGTGAATACTCACATTATTGGTGATTCTGCTTACCCTATCTTTCCATGGCTTGTTAAACCATACTGAGATAATGGACTATTAACTCCAAACCAAAGGCACTTCAATCGATTGATATCGAGGACAAGAGTTGTAATTAAGAGAGCATTTGGATGTTTGAAAGGTCGATTTCGTCGAATAAAATTCTTTAACAAATACACAGATTTACCATTTGTTGTAAAAGTTGTTATGAGTGCTTGTGTTCTCCATAATTACTGCATTAATGAAAATGATACTCCATGATACCGATGTAGATGATGATTCAGATTTTAACGATCCGATGGATGAGAATATGGGTGGTATTAATCACAGAGAACAATTCATCGAGCTTCTGTTGAATGAAACGTAATAGTTATTAATTATTCAGTGTTTTATAAAATAAAATAGTTCCACTTTGATATTGTCAATATAATTGTATGTACGTAAATATTTTGTATGCTAAATAATTCATTATTAATAATTATTATTCATAAAAAAAAAAAATTATTTTATTAATTCCCATTACTTTTTTACATTAATTTTTTCTTTCAACAGATTAATATTTCTAATTTCAATCATTATTGCCATAATAACTAATTTGAATGTATTAATAATCATGTAAAGGAATAAATCAGTTATTAATTATGAACTATGCAAAATAAAATTATAATGAAGAATTATATATTATACTAATGGTAATTAATGTAACATTTAAGTAATAAATATATGTAATATTAATCGCAGCATTAATTTACATTCATTTATCGTAATATTTTTCGAATACTTGGAAAATGACGATAAAGTCAAATTCGTTGTCGAATACGCCCAAAAAGCAGAATTCTACTTAAAAAAACATCTCCAACAACGGCCATTTTTGGAATTGCTGAAAGATTCAATGAGAAATTTTAATTCAATGTTTTTTCATTTAACAGTATTTCTTATTAAATTGACTGAACAATGGATATATCAGATGAAAAAAAAAACTTAATTCGAACATGTTATCATCTCCAATAACTCGAAATGAATTTTTAGTTTCCAAGATCTGTCGTCAGAAGTGTCGATAGACTTACGTAGGTCCGTTTCCTTCTTGCGGCAGCAACTGACGTCTATCTTACGTTAGGAAACCAAAAGACAACAATATACGTAGGTCTGACGGTAATCTGTTTCGTAATGGCTACAAGGGTATCAAACTTGGACATTTTGACCTAACAACAGTAATTTCTGCACTATGTAGATTTCTTCCAGGTAATTAAGTATTGTTTTTTGGTTGATTTTCTTCATTATTGAGTAGTTGTGGTAGGAAATAGCACTTACTTTTCTCTATTTCAATTATTGCTTTTTGACTTTGCTCTTTTAACTCTAACTTCTTATATTCGATCATCTATTTTGCCTCCAGTTCTTTTTCGGAAATAAATAATTGTCGCTCTTTTAAATCATTCGATTTTTTTTACTACTAAGTAGTTCTTCATCACGTCTCATTCTTCTATTCTGTTCGTGATTTAAAAAGTCCAACACACGATCCATTTCGGTGGTCTTTTTCAGTTTCTTCGGATTTCTGATTACTGTTTCATCTTTTTTCACACCATCATATTTATGTTTTTTTTTAGAATTTTTTAATGTAGTTCTATTACTTGCTGGTGATCTACTTTCTTTCATTTTTAATGTTGTACTAGCACTTGATAATGTATAAAAATTATTCATACTAAATGATCCACCGCATGCTGATGAAACACCTGAATTTGTTGGCATAGTTGAACTAGTTGATGGGTTCACTTGTACTTGGTATAAGGAGAATAACGTACACGAAGGATTAATTCTTGTGCTGTACCCAAAAACAGGTTCCATTTCATCGAAGTATTAAAAAATTTTCAAACTTCTTCCTGATTGATTCTCATAGTCAATACACTCTTTATATTTTGCATATAACGCATTGAATTTCCAACGAACTTGCTCATGATACATTGAATTCTATTTCATTCATTTCTTTAGAAATTGCAGACCATAGTTTTCTTCTTTATTTTGGATTTTCAATTAAATGAGCATTACTTTCATATAAACATAGAAGAGTTAGAACGGCTGGGTTCGTTCATTCTGCTCTTGTTTTCTTATTATTATCTTTTGTTGAATCGTTCAAATAATCGATTTTTTTATCTGCAATAAAAATTTCAATCAATTTCAATTGAAATATTGAATCTTCAATCACTCGCATCAAATAAATCGGTATTTATTTATATACAAATATAACCTCTTTAATGAGAATTTTGGAGATATATTATCCATTATTTTTTTTTGATATTAATGATCAAACATTAATTTGCTGATCGTTGTGAAAAAGTATTGTTGCCAATGAAAAAAATTAAAGTTACCAAGCTTCAGTTGGCATTAGGTTTTTGTTATAGTATGGTCAACACTGTGTTGCACTGTGTCGAATTTTTTTTGTGAATGTAAAACGCTCATTGTTACCATTCAATGTATCTGAAAAGTATTTCATCAAATACGGACGGATATCTTCCAAGTTTCGCTATTTTAAATTATTATTCATGATACTACGTTATGGAGTTTTTTGAATCTTGAAGAGTCAACACAGTTATAGGATCAACTTAATAGAAAAATAAACGAAGAAGCATTTATTTTACCTAGTAACTCATCAGGACAACGTAATAGGACAATAAAATATTATTATAATTATAATTGAAAATATTTTTGTGCTCAATATTAAATAAAAAATATTTGATAACAGAATTTCTTTTTTATTTAAAAAAAAAACAATATTTCGGCTTTCTTTAAATTAGTAGGTTGTTTGAAGTGAAAAAAACTGAAAAATTTAACTGTATCCATAAGTTTTTATGTGAATTAACTGATCAATTATGTGGAATAAAGTTTGTTTCTCGTTAAGTATCGCCTGATTCTTCAAGAAAACCGACTAATTTAAAAAAAAAAAAAACTTAATTACTGAATACAAAAGTAAAAGAATATTATAATCTGAGTTTATAGTTACCGCGCTGTTGAATATCACGTTAATGACATTTTAAAAATGCCTATTGTTGACAAAATGTCAACTTTGAATAGCCTAACTGATCAAGGTTAGGCTATTCAAGGAAGATTATGCTGGATCAGAGCAATTAGGAAAGTCAGGTTTTATAAAAAATATAATATTCTTTATTTTAGCACCAACAATAAACAAATATCACGTACTGTTATCACGCGTATTGTTTCATAATTAATATAATTACTATTTGTATAATTCAGGGTTACACCTTTTACTTTACATACTTTAGCTGTCGAATCATCAGGCTTTTTTACGATGTAAGCATAAAATTTCAGGCTACCGGAAATAAAAGATTTTATGTAACTGCCTGTACCATAGCTCTCTAGCTCACCAGTTAAAGCACCCAGGTAGTTGCCTGTTTCAAGATCTGTACTATTTCCATCAGAAATATAATTTACAGAGTCAGTATCACAATACAAAGCGTGAGCGCCTAATTTTTCTAGATGAGAATATAACTCCAAACGGGCTTGGGCTGTTGTGTAAGCTGCTATGACAACATTTGTAGTAGGGTGTGCCTTGACAGCTTCTTCTTTCTGTACGTATGACACATACAAAATATCATTATCAACGCAGTATAAACCTGTGATATCGATCCCAGGATTTGTCAGTAATTCCATAAGCTTAACACGATTATTTACTATTTCAGTTTGGGTAAGATTTTCACGTTGCCCAAATTTACCCCATACTGAATTTAGAAATAATTTTGCAACTGATAGCAAACTGGGATTATGTATTATTTTTTCCCTTTCTAATTTAATGCCTTCAGCTTTTTCATAATTTTCTAGATATAATTTTTGTTCAATAGGATTATTTTCACATTGTTTTGGCCAGCCACTTGCTTCTTGTTTGATTTTTAAAAAAGTGTTAATATCATCAATAAAAAGACCTCAAACGTCTGTATCACGGTTATATTGAATCATTTCATATTTCCATATTTCTCATACATTTAAAACTTTATAGCCTTTTTCTATAGCTTTGCGCATAAAACAGGATATAAAAGGTCTCGGGATGGTAATATAGTACATTTTACAAGCTCTAAAATCTGATCAAAGTTATTTTCATTTTTAAGAATTTTATCACATTCAGTGCTGCATTAAGAGGTGTACTTTGTAATAAGGGGTAAGGATTAATAGATATTTTCAAACTAGGATTATTTTTTAAAAACTGTCGGAAGTTACATTCCCACTCCTCAATAAGAGTATAACCTGTTGAACGTATTCTGTTTGAAGTGGCCCGTGTTAATTCTAAACGCTGATCAAATCTTTCACCTGTACGAAGTTGTTAATCTCTGTTTACGCAATAACTAATTGTACAGCTATGCCAATAACAACCATGGAATTGAAATACAGTTTTTTCCTGAGTTTCTGGATTATGATAATAACCTTCGACTAAAGTACCACAAGGTAACCGGATCTCCTTACGGCGTGCCGCGTGATCTATAATGTACCCGCGTTTTTTCTCCTGGAATATTAACCACGAAATTGCAATTGAACCACGATATCACCAATACACACCGTGCGGTGGTAATATACCAATTGTATTAGCTTTGAAAAAGTTTTCCAAAAATTTTTGAGCACGTCGGTGCTAATGTACAACATTCAGAGAAAGGACAAACGTCACTACATTTAAGTATCATATCTCTGAAAGCTATGCAGGCTCGTCTTAACATTAATTGATGTTTTCAGACGTGTTAAATAAATGTGGAAAGAAGCCTTTAGTTATCTCGTTGTCAAAACCAAACGCCTTAGGCAGAGCCGTTAAAGGCATTTGTAAATAATTTAAACTATCTAAAAATGTTACATTATCTATTGTTATGACAATAATCTTACTATCATTTAAAATAAGCTTTGGAATACGTGTTTTTTATTTTCTATCAAATAACGAAGAATAAATTGTGTATCAAAACTACGCGCATTATGAGCAATACATATTATTTTAGAAAAAGACTTATATGTTTAAAATGCAAAATCTACAAGATTACCGATCGGATCGTCATGAAATACATATTTATTTTTACCACAAAAAGCACAGTTTTGTGATAATTTATTATTACCAGCACAATACACGCATACTTTCTGAGCAACACAAAGATTAGGGACATGTAGTTTTGTCATTTTATCACATTTGACATGCTCGTGCTGTTGTGTTTCGAATTCGTAGAATAGTAGTAGTAAAAGTACTACTTTTTGAGACCTCGTTGGTTCAAGTAGATTCACATAACAGCGATGATTCATTGGACGGCTACAATTACAAACACAGCGAAAAGTTTCGTTACACACATGCTGTTTTGTTTCAGATGTACTGTATATTTTCAAATGAAAACATTTCTTACAAATTTGTATTAGATTACAAATAGTTGAATCTTTATTTTTGCTATTAAGTGAAGCAGACCCTTTTAATAGATGTTTATCATAGCAGCTATTACTTACAAAATATCTATTACATTCATTACACATTCGCTGTTTTACAGGTTTACAAACAGGGGCACTACCACACCGAGGGCATTTAGGAACACAGCGATGTAAGGCGAGGGACGTAGCATAACTTTTATTGCAACCCGTACAAAAAGAACGCAAACCGATTGCCGCACTGAGATTCAATATAGGTTCATAATGGTGTGTTTGCTGATAATATAAAATGAATAGTGTTTGACTGATAAATGCCATGCTTTCCCCGTCCGAAGGACGGAAATTTAGTACCTCGCCTCTTTGGGCATAACTCTGGAAAATTATAACACTACTCTCTTTGCGACGGCATTTCCCGGGACGTATATACCTGCACCTTGAAACAGGCACAGGGATACACGTAACAAGCCCGAGGCCTTACAACGTACCACGACGAGTCCGGCCTCAATTGGCCAGTTATACTTAGGCCTACATGTCATATTTTGACTTTGCAGTCCCGTAGTATCAACTTTATCGCCTTTGGTCGGCGGTCGCTAACGCGTCTCGCGCTCGGCGTGTTCGACGTGCCCACATTCAGACCACCATATAGGGCAGTAAGAAAAGGGGGCAGGACGAACTATGGTCTATATCTTAAGGAAAGAAACATCTATATAACCCGGGGGCCCTGTTTGATTGATAAAACCATAATGCTCCTCAACGACCCGCCGACCATCGAATAAGGGTGGACTTCCTTTTCCTAATGTGTGAAACTCGAATACAACGATAGCCGTACCCTTGCGGACAAAATATCACTGGAAAGCATTAATTTCATCAAGATTACAACCTTGACGAGGTATTTCAACGCCTGATCTGCCTACTAGTTCGAACAATTGAATTAATTGAATTCCAATTTCATAATTAATAGTAAAAGCTATTCTATCACGCGCTGTACAACCTTGTGTAATGTATGTGGTAATATCAGCTAAAGCGCTCTCAAACCATTCTAAATGATTTTGATCCCGGGGCGGTAGGGGTATTTTTATTAGACATTCTTTACCTGTGATTTGAAACTTTTTGAAATTTTTCACCCGCTCTACGTCGATAATAAAACGATGGCCCGGTGGATATATAGCCGCAAAGGTGTCTGATGAGGTACTTGGTGAAACATTGACCTTCACGTATGAATCAAAAATTTTTTTTGCTGTAGATCTAGTTGCAGCACCGCCTCTCGAAATACTTATAATTAATTTGATAGTTGTAAACAGCATTATTCGTCACAAGAACCCCAACCGAAATATTCAAAACTTACATAAATTTAGTAATCGTAATAGTCGTAAATTTAACATAAAAAAATTCAAAAATATTTACTTTCTGAGGATGATGACCTTGGTTGACGAGGGTGACTAGCATTGTTGTCCCTGTCTAAAACCGGTACTTCATCATCGCTTTTCTATCCATATCGTCATCGGTTTCTTCTCCAGTATCAAATCTATAAGGAATACTGATATCACAGCTACACTGTAAATATAAACAGGATGTTGTAGAGGGCGTACTGTCACCATCGACGCTTCAAAGACCATGAAACTCTGGAATAATTTTATCGCCGTAATCAACGTTGAACCATCGCCCTTTTTTAAGATTCAAAGGTATATCTTCAGGTTTTACGGCTGAAGGTTGTGAGCCGCGTACTTGAATCCATTTGTCTAACATCGCTTGATAAGAGACACCAGCAGCAGGTTGAGTTGATGGTTGAGGCTGATTAATGTTAACGATGGTAGTAGAAGTAGATGGCAACTTCTCTGAAAATTTCAATGCAATGAATTGAAAACTTCGCGAGTTACAGAATTTTTTAGAGTAGAAAACCATGTTTTTAGCGATCAATTTTTCATGAGGGAAGTTTACACGATCGTAGCAATGCGAAAAATATAGGGATCGGATTGAAAATTTTATCGTAGTTAGGGAAGACGTTTAAAAATAAAACTAAGTTGGAAAAAAAAATTTTTTATAATAAACAAAAAAGTTACAGCAAATAATATCAGAGGACAATATCTCGGCCCCAAATGATGATAGAAAAATGAGACAACATCGACATGAAAGAAAAAAAATTATAGAGAATGTATCGCGAATAATAGATAGCAAAAAAAAGAAACCGCGAAAATACGTAACATTCAAAAAATCATGCAGGTGTTTATGACAGTCATTAACGGCAAGGATAATCCATCGTAAACCTTTTCTTCTCATATATAGGCTTAAACATATAAAAGTAAGAAAAATTTTTGTTGTCTTTTAATATATGTTTTTTTACTAGCGTATTTTTTTATCGTATTTTTTATTACCTTAAAATATTTCCAAATTGTTGACCTTCCTGTCTGATGCACGTTCTTGCGCGATGTATCGGTCCCTCTACTGCTCCTGCAGTCATTTCAGGAGTTATTGATCTTATCGCTTCATTCATCCTGGTTTGCGGTTTCTGTTCCGATCTCTCTGGTGTCTTGCAAATAATGTTTTTCATATGGCCTCATATAAAATAGTCCAAAGGACTAATATCTGGGGACTTGTATGAGCTGGAGCTCTATCCTGTTGGAACCAAATCTGTTGTGGAATTAGTTTTCCTGCTATGGTGCACAATCCTGGTAATGTGTTTGTTGTGAATTCATTATATAATTTACTAGTGACATTACTCTGGAATCTGTATGGTCCTATCTGTCAGAAAGCAAATATACCGTTGATTGATGATAACTAACAAATCAAAAAAATCTCTACTTTTGTTTGAAAAGTAAACTTACCAATTTATCGTTGTAAACGCCAAGCCATAAATTTATTTAAATCGCATTTGAACTATTCGTCGGTCCTCAATTGCTATTGGATTTTCTTCTGACCAATAATAGAAGTTTTGATGATTATAACATCCAACGTTATACACGAAACGACAGTGGATATAGAAATTCTTTTCTGCACAACACAACTACCTACTTGAGGGATCTTGGCCTAAACTCATTCGTACACCTTGAATGAGCCATAAATAAAGATGGAAATTCCTTATTTATAGGCAAGAACAAAGTCCTACGGTCGTCGTTTTCTTATCCTGTCAGTTTTAATGCATAAATAATAGCAAATTGACAGATAAAATAAAGTCAAAAATTTAAATGCAAAAAAACAACGGTAAAGTAGTCTCGCTCCAGTTGTGCATTATCCTCTCGAAATCGCACATCTGGAAAGTGCGGGAACCCTTGCTTGCATCCATAATTCAAAGTAAACTTGAGAAGTGCTACCTCCCTAAAAGGTCTAAGGTAGCATGACTATTGATCATATGGAAATATTTATGGTATCAAGGTATGACATACAAGCTAATCTGCATGACTCAGAGAAAGTTTCTCTTTTTTCTTGTAGATAAACGTATAAATTATAGATAATGTTATGTAATGTATATAATTATTAAAAGTTACACTATTCTATGATATAATGTTAAATTTAAACCAAATCTTCTTCATTTTGATGTATTAAATGCAAAATTTTACACAGCATTAGTCGCGTGTAAAATAACAATAACAGACAATTGAAAGCATTCGACTGTTATTATTGACCAGCTCTTCATTATCTCTACTCTTGAACGCTTTTAGAGTGACTTTTTATGGTTAGTACTTATCTAGTGTTTTTTTCTAAAGAAAATGCAGGTAGAACAAAATCGTTTTACAGGGATTTCTACATTAGATTCATGATTAGAAACCGAGAGGTCAGGTACTTTCTAAGAGTATTCTCGTTCAAGAGTCGCATGTAATTGGTAAGATTTTTACGGAATTAGCTATCGATGGGCTACAAGTTTCTCTGAATATTATATTCCTACTCATCATGGGCAACAATTTAGGTAGACATATTGTTTATGTCTTGATGCTAGTTGAAATACACTAGTCTCTAGACAAATTTGACACTGTCAACATCCATACTTCCATCTTAATTCTAAGTTTCATTTTTCATGTCAGTATGCATTTTACCGAAGCTCAATTAGCTGAGGCATTATTTTTCGAGTCAGGAAGGAAAACATTTTTTGAAATTGTGAAATCGAGTGAAGTTCGATCATTTAAAGCTGGTAGTTTTTTAGAACAGGTGTGCCTCAGAATCTTAGAATCTCTTGGTTTCACTAGCCCTCACAGGGAAACATTGAGAAGACATACCGGCTACTGTTACAGACTATTTTACAGAAAAAACGAGATAATTGGTGCTTGTTATAGTGAAATTAATAAGAAATATAATGGTAATGTTGTTAATGTGGAGAGTTCATATATAAAAGACAATAATAATTGTAGTGATACTGTGGACAATAGTCAGGCAACTCTATGTGAACAAACCAGTATAAGTCTTTGTGATGATGCTGACTGTCATGAGTGCGGTGACGTATTTCTTCCTATTATCTATTTTGTTCTTCGGAGTCGTTAGTTATGGGTGACCCTGTATAAAAATAAATTTCAATAACACTACTTTTTAATTCTCGTGAAGTAACCGTGTGATAATTATTTTTTCGAGCGTGTCACTTATTAGAGCATGCGTACAGGGGCGTACTTGGTATGCTCTGGCTAAACGGCCTTGATGGGCCATCTAGTAATTGACTGTGGTGGTACGGGCCGCTATATTACCATGCTCGAGAGTAGAAGTGGAGTATTGTTATAACAATATAATAGAAAATATATAATACGTATCAAATAAATGAAAAAATGAAATATAATTAAAATCGCAGGCGAACAACGGCGCCTCAGAGCCTCGTTGCCGTTGATCCTGAAGAATAATTTGGCTGTTAAAATTGTTTAAAAATTTTTCAAACACTACTTGCTTACAATTAGTCGTCGGGGTCAATGAAGAGGTAATAACGCGTGGCGCCAGAGTGTTCTTCCTGCGGCTTCCAGCTAGAAGCATTATTGAAATCGTCAGGCCTCTTTACAGGATCTAAATGAAGACTCTGCATGACAGACTCTCGACCATCTTGATCGTAGTATTCACGATTTCACATCAACTCCTTGTCACGCCTCACGAGGTCTAATTTATTGTGCTCATGTATTAATCGACGTATTCTCTCATGACAATCACAAAAACGGCTTTTTCTTGTTAGATTGTCACACTCCAAGTCCCGATAAATGAACGCTTCACACGGCCGTGAATTTTTAATCGTTAAATCAGCTAAGAAATGATTAAATTTTGATATTTTAGCACAGTTTATTCATTACAGCAAATATCGGGTATTAACGACATACGAGGCACGATGTACTCTATTAATTTTAGAAAGCTCTTTATCACGAATGGAAACATTTTTAGATAGCATTTTTGATGCTTTGCACTCTATGAAAGCGTATTCTCTACTAATGCTCTTTCTTTATATTAATTTATCATCAAGAAAAATTCAGGCTGTTCAGAGCACCTCCTAAGAGATCATATAATCATGGTGATAAGGCCTATGATGACCGTCAACAAAAAGATGCTGACGGCTATGTAATGTTGTATATTTCTCGGAAATTGTATAACATAAAAATAGTAATCACTTTTTATTAGGGGACATTTATAATTATGGATCCACGTTGAGAACATCCTTGGACTTCAATTATTTGTGGTTCTACAGGTTGTGGTAAAACTGTTTCCGTAAAAAGATTCCTTTGTACTATACATCACATGAGTGATACACGTTTCTCAAAGATAATATTTCATTATGCTGAATGGCAAAAAGATTATAATAATTATCCAAATGTAAAGAAGAATTACCAACTAGCATTGATTATACGGCTGATCGCTTACCGAAATTGATTATTATTGACGATCTTATGCACGAATCATCGAGCGGTACAATTGTTGATCTTTTCACAAAAGGTAGTCATTTGAGGGTTATATTTATAACACAAAACTTATTTCATCGGGGAAAAGGACAACGTGACATTCCTTTAAATGCTAACTACATTGTAATTTTTAAAAACCCCCGTAATCGTTTACAGATCCAGCCTTTAGCCTGGCAAGTCTTCTCAGAAAATTTACGCTTTTTTCAAGAAATATATTATAATGCAACCGCTCAGCCCTATGGTTACTGCCGCACGTGTATTTTTCTAGAAGACCCGAAATATTACGTTTATGTACAACGCAAATCTATAAATGAGATCTCACATAATTACAATTTACCAGTTATTAATCAGTGATGACGTTAAATGCTTCACGCAAGAAATAAGCAGCAATACTCAGTGTTCTCTTTTATCTAAGCGAAGCACAACGAGCGGCTATATTACGTAAAGCTGATCCTCAGCTGGTTCGATACATATGTGAATGTGCACTTAATATATTACGCGGGAACGTGTCATTGACAGCGCCTCAAAAACGTACGTTAAAACGAAACGCGTCTCTTTTACGGCGATAAGCATTGCGTGGAAGTGCTAAGGGTAAAAAGAGATCATTTTACAAAAAGGGGTTGGTTTTTTACCAGTTCTTTTGGCCCCTATTCTGGGCAGCTTAATATCAAAGTTGATTAACGGCTAAGAATAGAACATTTTAAAAAAAATGGTTTTAATACCTGAAGAGACTGTAAAGGATTTTTAAACGCCCGATACGAAATTATTAATGAGTCGCTTAGATAAAAGTTATGATTCAATATTAACACGCCTTAATCAAGAAATGAATGAAATATTTTGCCCTACAGCTTATCAAACTGAACGTGATAAGTGGAATGCCTATTCACAAGTGCTGAAAACGTATTTGCGTCTGATCAGAAATGAAAGTCATCCTGCGGTAAGTCAGCATTTGACCCAGAACGCCTATGAAAAATCGGTGTCATATGGTGACGAAACAGGGGAATCAATATATAAATCGCCTGATCATAATATTGATCAAGCTGTTATTGAAAGTGTGCCTAAGAAATTCCAGTTAAAAGCAAAACTTCTCTTTAGACGCTTAAAAAACATGTCTCATGGGATAACACAGGGCTTGTTAGTATTGAGGGGCGAGTTATACCAAGATCTAATATTATAGATCTTTTGAATGACGCCATGAGAGCTAGAAAAAATGAATATGCTATAGGAAGAGACCAGTTTGTACATGCTATTCATAACAGCTCCGTGCCACGGGAGTTCATAGGAAATAAAGAGTTATTTGATCCTGAAAAAGTAGAAACGTCCACGCCGACAGGTGTATCACGAAGACGCCGACTTATCATACCGGATATAGTAGCTGAAGGATCTTTATCAATAAAATCACAAAGCGAGTCAAAGCCGCCTGATGCTGTTGATTTTTTGAGTGCTCGTAGCAGTAAATTTTAAATAGGCTCAGTGCAAAGATAAATGGTTAAAATTTTCGTTTAAGTAATGGTCGTTCCGTCAACCACCTGTTTACATACTTCAAGATCTCAATCATCAAGATATCGATGGTATTTTCTATGCTCAAGAACTATCAAAAGTTGGTCGAAAATTGAAACAGCAAAAATAAAAATGGCTTTACAAAAAGACGAGTTCCACATAATATTACCCAGTAATAGTAGCATGCTTTATTCCTGATAACACCACAACGCACTCCATTTTAGTTCAGTTATCTCTATATCTCCAACAGATTCTTGGATTGTCAGCTGAAGATAAACCTGTGTTATTGCTGCTTCTGAAAAGCATCCGGCCAGCGAACATATACGCGTCTATCCCGTGTAGCTTATTTGTTTACACAGATATTTGTGAGAATTATATAACAGGTGATGTACAGACGCCATTATTATGCATTGTGCCCCTTGACATGCATAATTATACATATGGTTCAATGCAAATAAAATCGTTTTCAACAATGCGCTACATCCCTCTTTTGAAGGCAGATATTCGTACAATAGAAGTAGATATAAGAGATTAATTTGGCGAAACTATACCATTTGAACACGGCACGTTGACTGTAACGTTACATTTAAAAAAATTAAGATAAACATGTACCAAGAAATTGCCTATAATATTCCACAAGACGGGTTTGGGCGTGGTGAATACAGTGGTATTAGTCAAATTTACATTGGAACCCCCAATCAGCGCAGTCATGGCATCGGCAGTTTTTTAGGAAGCTTATTTAGATCTGTACTGCCTTTTCCAAAAAGTGGTGCAAAAATTATAGGTAAAGAAGCTTTGAAGTCAGGTTTAAATATTGCCGATGATATCCTTGATCATGGCGTATCATTCAAAGAATCTGCTTGAGCTCGTTTAGGAGAGTCTGATTGATAACTTGATGAGCGGCTCGGGCTATATACCACTAGTTTCATCGCTAAATCAACAGTTGTCCCTTAACAGTCACTTAGAGAACATCAGTTTTCAAAAGAGAAGAAAACGCTCTGTAGGATGAGTCAAAAAACAGGGCCGTAAAGGAGAAAAGAAAAAGAGTAAAGACCTCAAGGTTGAAAGAAATAAGACGAAGAAGACAAAAAAGACCACGAAACACTCGTGTAAAAAATCACGATCTATAGCAGATATATTTAAATAATCATAATGGCTTTTTTTCATGTTCATTCTTGTGAGTGTGCAAAAACAGAACTAGAATAATTTTCTGTTCCACCTACACAAACAACAATTGAGGGCTCTCAATGGGTATTTTATAAATTGATTATATCATTAACAGATAATTCACCTATTGAATTTGTTGTACAAAGGCCAAGGCGATAAATATTTTGATCTTGCACATACTATGTTGAATTTAAAAGTCAAAATTACATCTCGTAAGACTTTACAGGCTGATCCAAAAACGACGCCCGATATTAATGTTGGCCCTATAAATAATTTTATGCATTCTATGTTAAATCAAGTTGATGTCTATTTTAATCAAAAATGTGTGTCACCGTCTAATAATTTATATGCTAATCGAGCATACATCGAAACACTTTTAAACTATGGTCGCGATGCAAAAAATTCTCATCTCAGTACTGTGGGCTGGTCTCAAGACACACCTGGTAAAGTGAATAGTCTTACAGGTAAGAATGAAGGCTTGAAAAAAAGGGTGTCAATATTTACAATATGGAAAAACCTTTGATTTACTTGGCCATCTACATTGCGATGTATTCAATCAAGAGCGTTTTTTAATAAACGGTGTTGAAACACGGATACGTTTAACAAAATCTCGTGATTCATTCTGTATAATGAATGATTCAGCTGTCGAATGCAAAATTGAGATAATTAAAGCCTCTTTGATAACGAGACGTCTGAAAATATCCCTGAGTACTCTGTTTGCACATGCTCAAGTTCTCACAAAAACTACCGCTAAATATCCTTTAACACGCGTAGAAGTTAAGGTTGTTTCTATACATGGTGATGTTCATGGTAAAACTATTGACAATGTTATTCAGGGGCAATTACCACGACCAATAATTATAGGATTTGTTGATATCAAAGCTCTTAACGGTGATCCAAAATTGAATCCTTTTAATTTTCATCATTGTAAAATTTATTATCAGTCTTTATAAGTTAATGGCCGTCAAATTCCTTTTAAACCTCTTCAACCAGATTTTACTAAGAGTTCACTGTATGTTGATTGTTATCACACGCTCTTCTCTGGAACAGGCATATATTTTATTAATGGAGGAAACGAAATTAATCGCACGGACTATCCAAGTGGCTACTGCTTATCTGCTTTTGATTTGACACCTGATCTTTCTGCAAATAGCAATACACACTAGAATTTGATCAGACATGGAAGTGTACGTCTAGAAGTACGCTTCGATGACGCCTTAGCTTCAACTATAAATTGTATTATTTATGGAAATATACTTGAAATTAATTCATCGCGGCAAATTATTGTGGATTTTTCTGGCTAAGTATATTTTTCATAAAGTAGAGACATGTTGTTCAACAAAGAGCTCAGTATCCATCTTACCGACTGTCGTGTAACACGTTTCAAGTAGTAAGCATTATTTTCACTCAAGATGAAGTTTGTAATTCATATCCAAAGCTTTCTTAATAACGTCGCTGATTTTCTACCAAAAGAAATTGCCCTGATTTCTTTAGAAGCTAATATTATTGGCCATTAGATAATTGCTCCTAAATTTTCTTATTCATTATTATCGGAATCGCCTATTAGAAACGGTTGTGTGTAAAAAAAATTATGAATATCGACGACATGTTTGATAAACCGTCATTCACTGTCCCGTCAACCATAGAGATTGTTTGTTCATATCACTTTGCTCTGCCGTACGTGTTTACAGGCCACTGTTCAATGTCAGCTGCTTATTATTGCCGTAGCCGGCTACAAAATAATTCGTCAATGTGCCATAAATCTTTAGCCACTCTAACAGTCGAGCAAAATTTAAATTGCGCCGATAATAACTGCAAAGCATGTAATGAATACGCTGCAAATTATAGAAGCTCTTCAGTACATCCCGGCTCATACAATAGGCATATATCCAGCAAACACTTGTTTCCCTGTCCTGAGAAGGACATTTTGTTTGAGTACCTCGCCATATAGGGCATAACTCTGAGCACGACCCCACTCATAGTGACGGCGTTACTTGGGACGTAATATTCTTGTGCCTTTAGAAAGGCACGAGGATACAAGCATCTAGCCCTTGCAACATGCTACTACGAATCCAATTTCAATTGACCGAAAGCACCCGGCTCTCTGCATATCGTTTTTCGACTTCGCAGCTCCGGATGCAGGCTTGGATTTCAGTCTCCCGTTATACAAGTTTTATCTGCTTTGGTTGGCGGCGCTAGTTGTTTATGGTGTGAGAGGAGCACCGTTATGTTGTCAACAGCTGAAAGAAAGAAAATGATTAGTGTTGGAGTTGGATGTTTCCTGAAATATATAAAAGTTTATTATTGCTCGGTTATTATTATTTGTTTGTTTGTTGTTGCGTGAGACAACACTCAGGTGTGGATCAATGAAGTTCACGAGTGGTTTTCTTACGGCGCTGGTAACGACCTACTATTTCTGTGGGGCGGAGGGTTCTGTGTGTTGGGCATTGCTGCTCCTGTTCACGCTTCCCTCCTTCTTTCTTACCGCCTTGCGGATTCTTCTAACTTCCTCGAACAATTTCAGATAATGTCGATCTGAAGTCAACGTTCGTTTCCGAACCTATGACCGATATGAGACTCGTGCGTCTGTCTCTATATGCGGAACAGTGCAGCAAGAAGTCTTTTACTGTATCCTCATCTCCCCTATTGCAATTAGGGCACCTTGGATCTGTTTCGGTGGCATATTGTGCACGATGTGCACGGAATATACTATGTCTTGTGAATATTGGCGTCATTAAGTTGTTCAGGCGTATCCATTTATTATCAAGCCTGTCTGCTATGTTCGGGAAGAAATGGTATGTTTTGCGGCCCGTCTCAAACGCATCCCATTTTGTCTGCCACATTTTTATTGTTTGTAACCTGAGGTTCATTATCAGCGTCGACGATTCTTCTGACGTGTTGTCGTTTAGGGAGATTCTAAAGTTGTTGTACGTTACTACTTCGTCGATACGAAGTGTATATCGCGCATTCAGATCACCGATCGCTATGCGTATAGGCAGGACGCCCACCGCTCCTCTATGCGGCTGCAAGCGTCAGCCAATCTTTAGCATCGCACAATTCGCTCCATGCCGGGGACGCATAAGCAATCACTGGCAGGAAGCACCCTCTATATATGGTTAGACAGGTGTGATAAGTAAATCCCCAACGTATGCGCGAAAGGCGTCTCATTCTATGGAATAACTTTTCCACTTGCGCCCGTCGTTTATGAACATGCGTGGAGATGTTAAGGTCTCTGCCGAACCAGACTTTCAAGTACCTAACCACTTTTGGGTACTTTATCCTATTACGCTCTATAGTAATCTTAGGCGATTTACATTCATGCCTGTCTTTCTTTCTTCTGAGATATGGTTTATATTCTCTGTAGTTGGGATTGTTTTTGTTCCTGTAATTTCTCCTGCCTCTAAGTTTTATTTCTCTCTTCATGAAGATTGCCTCCATCTTGGTTTTTGATAACTCGAGCTTGGCATTCTTGCACCAAGTGAGTATTGTGTCAACGACCGCCTGTCCTTTGGCTTAAAGAGCCTTCTTTGAATTGCCATCTATGATGACAATAAGATTAGAGGTCGATATGATTTGCGATCTGCTACATCATTTTCAGGACTCTTTAGGAGCATACGAATTGTTCCCTCCTTCCAAGCCCGAGGAAAGACGCCTTGAGACGAGCATTCGTTGAATAATGTTAGAAATTTTTCTGGGAGGAACGCGATTGCACGTTTAACAACGTCCACATCCAGCAGCTCTCGTCCTGAAGCTTTTCCATTTTTAAGCGTTCAGACGACTTGTTTGAGTTCTTCTTTGTTAAACAGTTCTGCATAGTCTGTGTTGGGTAGGTTGAGAGCGTTTATCTTTATCCTGCTGTGTTCATCTGTATCCTTTTCCAGGTGGTCATCGATCACATGTACTGCTAGCAATCGCTCGGCTGTTTCCTTAAAATCCAAACTTCCACTACCCTCTTTAGTGCGAAGCGCATTCATAACTTTTTCGGCTCGAATCTTGTCGGCCGCAAGCTTATATACCGCACCCCATTTCTCCTCGTTTCTGTGGGTTGAGACGAAGTCTTTCCAGCTCTTTGTTTTCGCTCATTTTATTGCTTGGGAGTACTTTCTTACCTGCTGGCGGTATCGAAGTCTCGCTGTCGTAATTCGGTGGGTATCTGCACCAAGCTTTTTGACACGTTGGAATCTATGGCGTAGTCTATATACACTACGCTTCAAGCGGGACAGATGGTTATTTCACCAAGGATTCGCTTTTCTTGGTGCAGTTTAGACGCGGCATGGATTTTTCGCAGAGATCTGTTAACCCATTTGCTAGAGTGTCAGCGAATCCATCAATGTTCATCGAAAAGTCCAGCAATGGTCCAGCGGAAAGTGTGCTTTTTAGCTCCGGTCACGTCTATATACGATTCTCCTCTTGGGGAGCTGTATGTGGGACCTTCTTCGATTTTGTTGAGAACTTCCAGAATAAAGTCGGTAAGGAAATTTGCAAGCTTTTCCCCTCTGGTGTCGAAGTCTGGTGACCACAGAGGATATCGGGCTTCCCCATCCATACAGATAAGAACTTGCTTGCCTTTAAGAGTCGTCAAGGGGCAAACCCAGCGCATTCCCTTGCCCACATCACAGGAGCCACAGTAGAGGAGCCGGTCAGGGCCTCGAGGAACACCTTTGTAAACTAAAAAACCAAAGGGTGAATCCTCGTTCACGACCAATCAAATATGAAAGATGGAATAACCTTCGCAGCATCGTTTTACAATGTTTTCAGGAGAAGGACGGACTCCCGGAAAGCGGTCTGCGTGCGGTTCTCTAACCACCCCCGTAGACTAGATCCTCACACCCCGCACTGGCCGACGACTGCGGCTTGGGTTATTTGAAACTCAATACCAACATACCTTCTTGAGAGACCTACGACATGACAACAAGGCAGCTCAGAACTCTCCGGGGGTAGGGGCACGCTAGATCGTCCGTGCCCCGAGAGAACCATACTACCCTGCTTTAGCTTTCAATCTCTGCATGTTTTGATATTTATTCTTATCTCACTTGATTAGTCCAGCATTATGGCAGGGACCAGCTTACCTCCTGAGGTGACAGCCTGCGATCGTGAACATGGTTCGGATCCATTTGTTTACTTATTTATTTTTCATGTATTGATATTTAGGAGGTATGCCAAAAGTTTACATTCATTATGTTGACTCATTTATTTAATTAATTATTTATTTAGTTATTTGCTTCTTGGTTTCTACCGTTTCTGCTATGATACTTGGTAGCTTTTATAAATATATTTCGCATTTGCATTGCCATCATTTCATATTACATTCTCTCTTGAGACTCATTTTCTCTCACACACACACACACACACACACACACACACACCTGTAAAGGACTCTACATCACGGCAGAGCCTTAATTGTGGACATATAAGAAGGTAGTGGTGGCTCTTAGCCTCTGTCATGTTATAATGAAGGCAGAGTTACCAGGTATACCCACGAGGAGGGGTCCACCTTTATACCCAGGCGTATATCCAGCAGACATGATTCTGAAGGTATGGATGCAACCGACAGCATTTGTAGTTAATACCGATGGGCACAAACAACCAGGGCAACATTGGGTTGCCATGTACGTCAATCGAGATGACTCCGAGAGAATTGTCGATACTTCCGCCACTTCGTCAAACATCTACAACAGGAAGATTTCCAAGCGTGCGGCCAAATTTGTATCATGGTCTTGCATGCTATGTCTATAAATTATCCACTTAGTGACTTTTGATCTTGCTTTAGTAGAAAATATTCCGGAAACGATGAAATTGTAAATAAATATAATAAGATCTTTATGAAAAAAAAAGGCTTAAAATACAATAAAAATACATTCATGGGAGAAGAGCTTAAATTTAATCAAAAATGTTTGAGTAAGAATAAAATTGTATTTTAATAAAAATAATAACGTAATAAAGCTATATTCAACTATTTTCGTAGTCAATTCTCTAAATACCTTATGTCATTTATAATTAAAAATGATCATCTACGTTTGATCAGGAAAATTATTTGCTATGAGCACGTGTATATGCGGCGGCCATCATGCCCCGCTGCTAAGCAACGGCGTCAAACATTATTGTGTAATACACGTGGCTCGTAGCCGCAAATGTATGCCTATTTTTTTTCTATGCCTTCATGTTTTGCTGTGTTGTGCTCTCACTTGCACAATTTACAGCTCAAGCGCCACGCCTGTAACTAAAAGGAAGTTGGAGCGTACATATCTGTGCGTAGCGGCCATAAATACGGTAACGCGTTCATGCGCAGCTTCTTCCAATCTTATTTTCCCACGAGGCAGGCGGCAGCAACAGGCCCCCCATACGTAGGCCCTGGCTGGGCAAGACTGAACGCTCGAAACGACGTTCAGCTAGCGTGAGTCGGCCTCAGTCCCACTACGCGCTAGTCCCACCGCTTTTACGGTCGACCGTGGTAACATCGCGTCTGCTTACCGTATACCAGCCGAGAACTATACCACCGCGGCTAACCGCTAGATGGCTCGTCAAGGTCTTTTAGCCGAACTACACCGGGTGCGCCGCTATACGCATGCACCCATAATCACTATTTAATTAAATATTAATTAAAATTCTTCGCTACCCCTACTCCCTGTGAAACCGCTCCGGCTGACACGAATTCATCCCCACTTTGTCAGTCATAATTGATATTTCAGTTTTTGGATATGGAACATCAAGTATAACATCAGCGCATAAACTTGAATGTTGTACATATGATACAAAACATCGAGAAAATATCTCCAATAAACAAAGTATGTATCGTTTGTTCCAAGTCAACTATAAATATAGTCAAAAACATCTACACTTTGAAGAATACACGTTTCCATATGATTGTGCCAAACTCGCCGTACAGATGCAATGGTTCTATATGGATAAATTTATGAACTTAACATCAAGACAAAATTTTCTATCTCTACTGTATTTAAACTGGGAAAGTATAGCTCAGATGAAAACCGAGGACATTTTCGAACTTGGCTTGCAAACAGTGGTGACCAATGCCTACAATGAAACCGATTATGTTTGGGAACAGCTGCCGCTTGCATGGAAACACCACTTGCTGATAATCGGATACAAGCGATGCTTCGAACATTTTCATAAAGGTTCAACAGAAGTTTTTAAATTTGAAAAAGATTGTTTTATATTCAATAACGCTAAAAATCGATTTGTATAAGAAAAAAACAATTGATTAATATTATATAAAAATAAAAACAATCTCCTTCTTCTCATTTCATTATGCTTATTATACATAGATGTATAAAAGGAAATAAATAAGGTTCTTTTTTTATAAAAATGATAAAACATAAATATTGTTACATAGACTTTTTTATTTAATCTTTTACAAATGTTAAAATGAATTATGAATATACAATACTTATTACTCATATAAAATTATAATTGTATAAAATTATTTGATACTGATTAATAAATTGAATAGTTGAAGGCGTCTTTCTCTGAGGTTAACTGCAACAAAAAATAAAAAAAAACATCAGTAATTAAAAAATAAATTTTTTAATAGTAGATAAAATGAATTTTAAACTCTACAAATGATTATAAGACGGGAACATATTTATCAAAGAATTCAAATGATACTTACTTGACAATTCTCTTTGAAAGGAAAACTCTAAACTCGTCGTCTAAAGTTACCACAGCAGCATCACCGTACTTGGTTGCAGTCAAATTCGATTCCGTCACTTTATATCTTTTGAATAATTTCAGATCCTTTATTCGTTTGTTTCGATCATTTTTTGGCTGAGTTGTTGAATTCTCATCGATCCATTGTTATTCACAAAGGAATAAGATATTTTTCAGCTTACAAAGATTATAAAATATCATACAAGTTTTCGTTTGAGAGTGATTTTCTAACCAAAAAGTCTCAGCATTTATAGCACTTTTCGCCCCAATTTCATCCCTACTATTTTTAAAATTCACCCTCTCTTTGCTAACTGAAGTTTTCGACTTTCCCTCCCCCCACGCATTGAGGGAGGCGTTGATGCACTTTCAATGATTTTCCATCAGAAGGTATCAACTGTTATCCCTACTTGTTTTAAAATTTACAGCTCCTTCACCAACAGATTTTCATTTTCCCTCACCCAATGCATTTTGGAAGGAAGCGTTGATGCATTTTCCAATGATGCCCCATCTAACGTATCGGCTTTTCCCTTTTCCTCTACGCTCGAGGAAGGAGAGGGGCGTTCACATCTTAGAGATCATTGGCGTTCTGCACTTATGAGAAATGTTTGTGGGATGCACCTTTTAAACATGAAAAATATATATGGGAAAATCTAAGCATAGCCTTAGACGTGCATAGACATGCAGCTGCATGTCCTCAATTTGATATTAAGCAGCTTCCTTTGATAACCTATTAGAAAATAAATTTGAAAAGAAAATTAATAATCTTAAGTTGCTATGAAATCTAGAAAAATGTCCTGTGGGAGAAAACACGAGTAGAGAGGAAAAAACCTACCTCTATTTATTGGGAGATTTTTTTTCAAAAATCACCAGTCTTGCATAATAAATATGGGAAAGTGGTTGATAAGTGATCATTTTTACAAGTTATACATTCAAAATAGACTTGCGTTAAATCAAACTTTATGTGCAAAATTTAAACAAACTGCGCCAGAAGTGCATTTAGAATTGAAAAAACTAAAACCAGGAATCATTGCTGGTAGATTTGCTTCATATTTATTGGGGTATACTAACTCATATACAGATATCGATTATTGGATTATTCATCATGAATGTTTTATGAATAAAGATGATATAGAACAACAAAATGACTACTACAAAATCAATCGATACATTCATAATTGTGACACTCATGATATTCCTGATATAAATGCATTAATGCATGTGTTTAATCATCAAAGAACACCGCTACAAGTTATTCATATACAAGTCACAAAAGAAACATTTGATGTGTTATTTAAGAATGATCAAATGTTTATCGAGCCATATTTTAAATTTATTGATTTGATGTTTGATAAATAAAACATGTAAAAAGGGAATATTACCATTTAGTGGATATTATTTTGATATAAATAAAAGCACAAATTATAATTATCAAACTAAAAAACGTCAAGAAAAGTACTCTCAACGTATTGTAAATTATGGAGCACCTGAATCACTTGTCGCCATGTGTTGCAGAATATCAAGCAATATAAATTGAAGAAGCAATTGGTCATCATTACCATCATCATCATAATATTGAATGAAAAAATTTAATTAAAGTTTCATTTTTTTGAATGTAATTAAAGCTGAAAATTTTAACAATGGAAAATTATCCAAAAATAACGCACATCATTGATATGGATGGCTTTAGAATAAATAAAAAATTCTACTGTAAAGAAATAGCGTGTATTCGAGTTGAAAGCGGTGAGATATATTCAAGTCATTATAATATTGGAGAACATAGACTGTCACGAGAAGATTATACATCAGCACGCTTCAATACCATGTTTATCCATGGATTAAAAATGGATAATAACCACAATCATCAGAATCAAGGAGCAATTGATGATTTCTTGTGTGGCATCGATAAAGAAGCAAGTTCTTTAGGAGGAATCATAGGATACAAAGGTGGATCAGTTGAACGAAACAAACTCACATTCTTGGGAATTCAGAGTTATAATATTGAGAAGCTTGGATGTCAACAATTCGAAATACTATATAATCAATTGCGAGAACAACGTCTGGACTTATTTGAAATAATGGAAACATTGGATTGTCTTCAGCATGATGAATTGAAAGTTCGTAGGGGTGAATCAACTCCTAGAATTGCTCATTGTCCTAAGAAGGAGGTTTACGCTTTCAATCAGTTTCTTTTAGGGAATATTTAATAATTATAATTTTGAAAAAATGTATATGTTAATGTTTTATATAAATATGTATATTGAAAAATGTATCAAATATTGTATATAATTTTTTCTTTCTTGAGACTGTAAGATTAATGATATGTATGCTTTTGAATTATTTATAACCTCTAATCCTAAAATATTCATAAGATTTTTTTTTTTAAAGAAGTTCAACTCTATTTCTTTATTTGTGTATAAATATATAAATGATTACAATTTTCAAAATAAAACTTAAATATAAACATATAATTATTTTTTCAATCAATTTTCGAATTTGTCCACTTAATGGTTTATATCCGACTATTCTATCATGTAAAATTAAACAGTATGCAGTTGTACCCAGGGGAAACACTTCAGTAGCTTCAAATTCAAGACGAACATCGACTGGTCCTGCTTTAATAGATTCATGTTGTCTTAAACAATCTATTACAATGAATGGTCCTCTTTCCATAAAATTTCCTTTATTTAAGTATGGTCTTTTAATGTTTTTACTATAATAAGATGAATAAAAATTTGTATACATTTCATACAAAAGTGCATATTTACTATTTAAAATATCAGTATTTATGTTAGCATATGGATATCGCTGCGAATTTAAATAAACAGCAAAATCTTCAATTTTACAATGATCAAATATATCAGCACGTTTTGATAATTGATTTTTACGTTTAGTTTGTAATGAAAATATAATATATCTTGGTTTCTCTCGTTGATTTGTTGTCTTCAGAGACCAGATGTGTTTCGTTGTTAAAGGTAAAGATGGATATTCATATAGCTCCCATGATCTGAAGGGTACCGATATCGATGGATCTTTACTGATGTAACTTAACATATCAAGTTTCTTTGAATCAGACATTATAACATATGGTAACATTTGACAATAAATTCCCATTGGGATCACATAGTTTTTCATTATCAAGTACCATTCCACTGTTTTCCAAAGAATATTCTTGCTCTGGTGTAAATGATGGAAATCCCTTCATGAGTGTTGTAATGCCCACATTTTTACTACGATCAATTTCAACGCCATTTAATTCATGTCTCATTTCTTCAAATAAGAATCAAGCAAACATTGTTGCAAGTAAAGATTTGTTTGATGTAGCACTCCCATTATCTTTTGTAAATTTACCAGTGATATGAATTGAACTTTCACATGGTAAAATACATAAATCTTGATGTTGTACAGCTATACGTATCTTATCATTGTTTTTATATAATGATGAACCATATGGTTGATGAGCATGAATCTCATTATGAGATATAGATTCATCTTGAACAATTTTTTTATTAATTTTTAATGCCGTCGCCTCCATGGTATTAAGCACGACAAGCTGAATTTGAATTTAACAATTTATAAATTAAGTCTAAACCAAGACTTTCTAGGAATTGAGTGTTCTGAGGAGTCAGTTGTTTCACTGTTCTCGTCTTCTTTTTCGTCTTCTGTTGAGATGTTGCTCGTTTGATTGTCTTTTTTGAACTGTGTACATTTGCGCATGGTTGATGGTTATTATAACTTTGTTCTTCTAAATGATCACCATAAACTATTACCATTATATACTCTTTAAATGTAACCTTACAGTGACTGATTCAGATCGATTATTAATTAGTTTTCCGTCTTGGTCTACAACTCGTATCTGTAAATTATGTATTTCCCTCACTGTGACGGGAAGATAAATGACTTTTGTAGGTGATTCAATAATTTTATATCCTGGTGGGACTGATGGAAAAAATGCATGAATTGTATGAGCAAATTGATTATTTATGTATGCACCACTTGTAATATTACACTCTACACATATTGCATTAACACTCAATATTGATGTTGGTTTTTCCGATTTATATACTTCTCCTGCTTTATAAATTTTTCGTTCGAATCCTAAAAATTCACCGATAGAATCTTCAGATGTGAAGTCAATAGCTGATTTTTCACTATATACTCGGTGACAAGTGTACTTTTGTCAACTCCTAACGAAAGATTCAATTAAGGATCCGTCGCAATTAGAAATATGTGAATATCTTTAAGATCATAAGTACCAGTTGGAATTGTCATTGTACGCCATTCGTCTTTTACTTGATATCGAAATTTATTGTTGCCTTCATATATGTTTGGAATTGAATTGAATGTAAGAAAATCAATAAGTCCAAGAACGTAATGTTTTGTAGGTGATAATTCAATTGGAGGAAAATATGAAACAGCCAATAATGATGAATGTCCAGTAAGTGTTAATATCAAAGAATCACCCATAATGTTTATTGTATACTACTTAGAACGTAAATGAAATATCATTTTTTCTACATCATATTCATAGCTGATCATTTAAAAATTTTAAACATAAATGTCCACAGTTGATTGTATTATAATCTTGATATTTTTTATAGTGCTCGTTTTGGTAATTTTATCGAATTTTTTTTTTTTTAATCCCTCTCCTGATTTATATCGAATCAGATATGCTCCTTTTTCAGTTTTATATCGATTCAAATAAGCACTTTTCCCCATAGCTATAGCTTCCATTTTTTCATTATGACGTTTAAGTTCATTCAACTTTTTGTTTGCTACTCTGGCGCTTAAACCTGCTAACAATGGAAGCAGTGGTAACAAGCCACCAGATCTTTTCGTTAAAGGTAGACGACGTTTACGTTGTGGAGTTTTCTTTTTCTTTATTTGTCCTCCTTTCACTCTCTTCTTTCGTAAGTTAACTTTCTATTTCTTTAATCTCATTCCAAATTTTGTCTTGAGTTTCATAGCATTCACAACACCCCACGCTGCTATTTTTCCACCTAAGCCAGCGTCTCTAGCTAGCACGCGTTGCCACGCTTTTTCAGCAAGTATTTTATCTGCTAAATATTTCTCTGATAGATTTTCTCTATTCTGAGAATATGCTATATCATATGCTCGACAAGCAGTATCTAATGGATTGATTCCTTGATCATCTCGAGCCAATCGTTGTTGTAATTTTGTACCAGGTCTACAAAATTGATAGCCTGGGATATGTAATTCAATAGGTAAATTATTAATGACTTTATTCAGTATTCCCGCTCCTTTTTTAGATGTTTTTCTCTTAACAGTCATTATTCAACTAAATAAAAACTGTAAAAGCGTCGATATTCAAATCTTTACGCTTAGTTATTATCGAGATGGAGTTTTTAAAACACAAGATTTGAAATTATCTGTAGAAAATTTTAATAAAATTATACCAATGGAAAAAAATACAAAGACTAAACGTCATGGTGAATTATTACCAAATACTATACGCTCAGTTATTTGTGGACCGTCTGATTGTGGAAAAACAAATGCATTGTTGGCTCTCATCACTCATCCAAATGGATTAAGATTTGAAAATATTTATCTGTATTCTAAATCATAAAATCAACCTAAACATAAATATTTGGAAAAACTACTCGAGCCGATTGACGACGTTAGTTTATTTCCATTTAATGATAATGAACAAGTTGTAAAGACAGATGATGCTCAACTTAATTTCGTTATGATATTTGATGATATAGCTCGTGAGAAGCAAGATAATGTTCGAGCATATTTTTGTATGGGTCGTCACAAAGATGTTGATAGTTTTTATCTTTGTCAAACTTATGCGAGAATCCCAAAACATCTAATACGAAATAATATAAACTTTTCCATTCCCTTTCGACAAGATGAAATAAATTTACGGCATATACATAATGATCACGTTAATACCGATATGAAGTTTTAACAATTTAAAGATTTGTGTACTTCATGTTGGAATAATAATGAATATATTTTTCTTGTCATCGATAAAGATAGTGAAATCAAGAATGGACGATGCAGAAGAGGTTTTGATTGTTTTATATGTATAAATTGAATGCTTTATTCTGAAAATATACACTTGTAAATAATTGTTTGTCAAGTGAACATCATCAATATGAGTGAATTGAGAGGACAACTGGAGGAGGCAGTCAATGTCTTGGAGAAATTGACGAAAGTCAGTGATGGTATACGTCGAAAACATGGAAATGATTAAACATGGGAAAAATGGTAGTGAATATTCATTAAATGAATTTTTGGAGCCCGTAGTAACACCATTACATCAACTTATCAATAAAAAAAATATCTCTCCTGAAATACCAGCATTGAACGACGATAATGTAAATATATAGAAGAATGAAAGGCAATATGCCACCTCGAGGAAGAGATAATTTAATCGTCAGAAGCTGGATATTCTCTCTATTGATAGCGAAAACACTAAAAAAAGAATCGTGAAGAAATCAATCAAAGCAAAGAAGTTACAGCAGCATTAAAAGCTATGAAAAGACCAATTCCTTTAAATAATTTAGAACGTGAAATGATGGAAAATACAAATGTACAAGATAAAGAAGAAGAAGAAAAAGCAGCAGAAGGAAAAGACAGAGAAGCTATATGCGAGGAAGAAGGAGTGGTGGGGGGGAGAAAAGGAGGGATCAGTAGAAAGAATGGGAGTTGTAGAAGAAGAAGAAGATCAACGACAAAAGCCTACATCGAGTATGATGTCAAGCACCCCCCTCAAACACACCGAAACAATAAATAAATACATAAAAATGCTTAGAGATAATAATCAAAATATGGATACAAAGTGTAGCGTAAGAAAACTTCGAGAAAATGTGCTTTATATTGGAGATTCAGAAATTGTTTTTCAGGGTGATAAAATTCTCATTGCTGATCGAGTTTATAGAAGCACACCAGAGCTACTTGAATTATTAGTTAGAAAACTACCTAATAAACTTGCTGTTGATGAAAGAGATAAAATAATTTATAGCAAAATAGTTAAATATACAAACTTGGCTCGAAAGAATTATAATCCAAATCAAGAGCTGAGAACTGATCATAGTAAGAAATACAACATGTATGTTGCAAAGTATACTGGACATTCATCATTATTGGCGGTTTCATATTTTCCTCCAATTGAATTATCACCTACAAAACATTACGTTCTTGGACTTATTGATTTTCTTACATTCAAATCAATTCCAAACATATATGAAGGCAACAATAAATTTCGATATCAAGTAAAAGACGAATGGCGTACAATGACAATTCCAACTGGTACTTATGATCTTAAAGATATTCACATATTTCTAATTGCGACGGATCCTTAATTGAATCTTTCGTTAGGAGTTGACAAAAGTACACTTGTCACCGAGTATATAGTGAAAAATCAGCTATTGACTTCACATCTGAAGATTCTATCGGTGAATTTTTAAAATATCGGTGAAAAAACCTTATAAATATTTTAGGATTAGAGGTAAATTATAAAAATAATTCAAAAGCATACATATCATCAATCTTACAGTTTATTTGGAAAAGAAAAAAAATTATCTACAATATTTAATATATTTTTTAAAATTATAATTATTAATATTTCCTACAAAAAATTGATTAAAAGCGTAAACCTCCTTCTTAGGACAATGAGCAATTCTAGGAGTTGATTCACCCCTACGAACTTTCAATCATCATGCTGAATACAATCCAATGTTTCCATTATTTCAAATAAGTCCAGACGTGTGTTCTCGCAATTGATTATATAGTATTTCGAATTGTTGACATCCAAGCTTCTCAATATTATAACTCTGAATTCCCAAGAATGTGAGTTTGTTTCGTTCAACTGATCCACCTTTGTATCCTATGATTCCTCCTAAAGAACTTGCTTCTTTATCGATGCCACACAAGAAATCATCAGTTGCTCCTTGATTCTGATGATTGTGGTTATTATCCATTTTTAATCCATGGATAAACATGGTATTGAAGCGTGCTGATGTATAATCTTCTCGTGACAGTCTAGTTCTCCAATATTATAATGACTTGAATAGATCTCACCGCTTTTAACTCGAATACACGCTAATTCTTTGCAGTAGAATTTTTTATTAAAATAATATCCACTAAATGGTCATATTCCTTTTTACATATAGTATTATCGTACATCAAATCGATCAATTCAAAATATAGTTCGATAAAAATTTAAACATTCTTAACAACGTATTAAATGTTTCTTTATAACTTGTATCTAAAAAACTTGAAGATGTTCTTTGATGATTAATCACATGCATAAATGCATTTATTTCGGAATATGATGATTCTTATAATTTCGAATGTATTGATTGATTTTGTAGTAGTCATTTTGTTGTTCTATATCATCATTATTTATAAAGATTTATGATGAATAATCCGATAATCAATATTTGTATATGCATTAGTATATCCCAATAATATGAAAGCGATGCACTAATAATGATTCCTGGTTTTCAGTTTTTATAATTCTAAATACACTTCTGGCATCGTTTTGTTTAATTTTTTTACATAAATTGATTTAACGCAGGTCTATTTCAAATGTATAACTTGTAAACTTGATCGCTTATTAACAACCTTCTCATATCTATAATACAATTTTACATGCCTTATGTCTGGAGCAAAACTAGTGATTTTGGAAACAATCTCCTAATAAATAGCGGGTAGGCCTAACTCCTCACTTTTTTTCTACTTCACACACAAAAACGCCCCACTTGAATCCTCCCTCGACCCCTCGCCTCAATAAACCTAAGAAGCCCTTCACATTTTATGTCCACAGCTATAAGAATTCTAACACAAGAACCTTAGAGACACCTTCGTCCCCGACTTTTCGCGTCCACAGCTATGAGAGTTCTACCACAACACTTTTGAAAAAAAAGTGTGGTAGAACTCTCATTGTCTATCTAATATCAAGCTATAATCGGGACAAGTGGTTGTCCCACCAGAGATTCGCTTTCCTTGGTGCGTTCGACGCGGCATGGATTTTTCGCAGAGATCTGTTAACCTATTTGCGAGAGTGTCAGAGAATCTATCAATGTTCTCCGGAGAGTCCAGCAATGAAAAGTGTGCTTTCTAGCTCGAGCATCAACTTACCTAAGGCTTCCCAATCAGTTGCTTTGACTTTGAACCGTCGGGTTGCCTTTGTGTGAGTTTTACCCTGCATTCCATTTTGACCAAGCTGGATTCTGATGCCATGTGATCTGACCCCTGAACCCACTTTCTTTTGACTGACCATTTGCTAAGGGACTGTGACAATCCCTGAGTCGCTACGGTCACAGCTATGTACGATTCTCCTCTTGGAGATCTGTATGTGGGACCTTCTTCGATTTTGTTGAGAACTTCCAGGCCGAATTCGTGTGAAGAAATTTGCAAGCTTTTTCCCTCTGGTGTCGAAATCTGGTGACCACAGAGGATATCGGACGTTCGCATCCTTACAGATAAGAACGTGTTTGCCTGTAAGAGTCCTTACGACCTTTTGTAAGTGTTCGGTGTGAACTTCGATTGGATCCTTGAACTGAAAGTAATGTGAAATAGCGTAAAATAAATAATCAAGCCCTTCAATAAGAGCACACGTACAGTGGTGCTGTACTAAGTTCATTGATATAGAGCATCTTAAGAAGAGGGTTGACGACGACAATAGCCGATTTGGGTTTTTGCCGTTTATGGGTTTTTGCGGCGACGAGGGCTTGGCCAATCCTCTAACTGCGTAGCCTTGTGAATCAGCATTCGTGGAGTAGGGCTCCTGTAATAACAGGACATCCAGTTGTGTCTGAGCTTGAATTCCATTAAAGTCCAAGAATTTTTGTCGTGCAGTCTTCGAAGGTGATTTTTTGTTGATTGACTGATAATTGTGAAGTTTTTTGAAGAAGTGATTGGCTGTTTGATTGCCATTTTACGAGGGAAAACCCGACGGCCTTGCACAAGTTGATTAATTTCTCAGCAACTTGAATTAATTCTTCTGAAGAATCGGCTCCTCCCAATATGTCGTCAACATATCTGCCCGTTATGATTGTCTGAGTTGCCTTTGGATATTTATGGCCTTCATCTCTTACTAATTGCAGTGAGACACGAACAGACTAGGTAAGGAGCTGATCTAGTGCCGTAGGTTACTGTTGTGAGTTGATATGGAATGATTTTGTTGTGATTGTCTAGCCAAAGATTTGTTGAAGCTTTCGATCTTCATAATGAACTGTTATTTGACGATACATTTTTGTTATGTCAGTTGCAAATACGTATTGATGTTGACGAACCCAAAGAAGTACGTCAAAGATGTCTAATTAAAATTTAGTTTCAGTGTGAGTTATGTCATTCAATGGAACTCCAGTTGAGCTCGGGCTCGATCCATTGAAGACGACCCTAAGCTTGGTGATAGTTCTACGTGGTCTTAAAACCCCATGATGAGGAAGGAAGTGTGGGTGAATGTCTTGCGATTCTTGATTGATGTTAGAGCAGGTCTCATGTGACCGAATTCTTCGTATTCTGTCATGATGTCTATAGAGATTGCTGTATTCAGTCTCGTTGGTTAATCATCTCAACTGACGTTTCAAGCATCGACACGCAGTTGTACAGGAGTCTCCAAGAGCTGCAGGTAAAGAAATAAGTGGGATTCGGACGATGTATCGTCCTGATGAATGTCTAGAGTGAGTTGATTTGAAGAAATCTTCACATTGTTGGTCCAAGGATGATAATTGATGTTGATTTGACATAGGAACTTCTCCTTGAACCCAGAATTTTGTTAGCAACTCTTGAATGCCTTCATAGTTCGTGATTATTTTAGCATGATGAATATGATAGTGATTGACTGATAAATTTAGTGCTACTGGACCAAGAATAGCCAACCAAAGATCGAAAGTCGAGCTATAGGAGCTGTTGGAGAATGAAATATGATATTTTGTTTGATGATTCGTCCATACAAGTCAGCTCCCGCGTAGAATGACTATTGATTGTGGAATGTTGATGTTGGATCAGCTAGTGTTAATCCATTGAGATGAGACCAATGATTGTTAGGATAATTACATGACACTTTTGGAATTAAAGCTGTCAACCGTTTTTTTATGTAAGCTCGAAAGTTTACTTAATGATGGATAATAATGATTGTAGCTCGCAGGATATTACACCTCGTGTTTGAGTGAGCTTAGAACTTCCCACTTTTATGTTGATTGTCTGATGGTATTTTCTCAGTTGCAGCAGGTTGGCTAGATAAGACGTGATTATTTTAGCTCTGATCCAGGATCTCTGAGCACTCGTGCTATGCGACTTCCTGTAGATGAATTGGCTCTGACTTTTGCTGTTGCTAACAGCGTTGAATGATCATCTTGTAGATGACTTTGAATACTTTCATTCGAGCAGATTGCTCTCGTCGATGATTGTTTATTAGGTTGAATTGGATTAACGTCACTTGATTGTTGAGTTTTGTATGTTATTAGTTAAATTTAAATACATCATCAAGACCTGGTTGATTAGCTATCATTGACTCGAACTAATCTCTGAATGACGACCAGGAAGCACTGGTCCCATGGAATTTTGGTAGTCGGGCTAATGATTGTGCTATGTCAGATGCACCACTCGTAGATGTTGAGTGTACTAGAGGTTTTTTGAAAGCTACTTTAGCAATATCATGAAGAAGTCAGATACGATCTTGTTGAATTGTTCGAAGTTTGTCATCCACAACGTAAGAATGATGCAGCTGGAATGGTGGCAAAACCTACCCAAGCACTTGGTGTTCTGTGTTAAATGACTCGTGCAGCGCAGCGAGTTGTTTCTCTGCAGCGAGAGTCTTTCTTCTTTAGTGATTGTCTCGTGTTGTTCAGTATTTGTTGTATGAATGACTGAGCTAGGCGTAGCCTAGACATTTAAGACCTAAGTTTGAAGGTCAATTGAATAGGTAAACCTGGATTCGGTGGTGTAATTGTCTGTATAGTACTCTCAGTAGTTGATCTCCTGTGTTGCTGGAGCTCTGACTCATCAACTTGCTCTTCTGGGCTTCCGAACTCCTCCTGACTGTCGGCTGAATGTGATTTTTGGTTGAGTTTTTAGAGGTCTTGGACTCTTGGTCCTCACTTTTGTTGGGTTGATCGGTCATGTTGAGCACTCACACTTGATTGTCTGAGGAAAGTACACTGATAGCACCAAAAATTAACACTTTATAACCGAGAGCTCTAGTCCAGCTCAAAGGACCAATAAAATGTTGAGAAAATCTCAACTTGTGAATTAATCTAACCGTTTGAGGATAGGAATGATTGTGCCGGAACAGAGCAAGCGGAAGTCATGTTTTATGAAAAATATAGTATCTTTATTTTCAGGGACACACACAGCTGTAAAGGACTCCACATCAAGGCAGAGCCTCAATGGTGGACATGTAAGTAGTGGCGATGATGGCTCTTAGCCTCTGTCCCGCTATAATAAGGGCAGAGTTACCAAGTATACCCATAAGGAGGGGTCCGACTTTTTTTTTCTATTATTGATTTTTTTTGTAAGTTTCTGTTGCTTGCTTACCTTCCTTTTTCTTATATTCCTGATACTCCTATAGCTTTTTGCTTTCACACCGTTTTCTGTTTATAACGCTTATTGTTATCAGAGGAAATGCGAATCTAGTTCATAACAGTGGTAGTTGGAAACGACCAATTGCAGCTGATTATCTTAGTTCCTCGAAGGTCTGATGACAATGCATTGTAGTAGCAGCTCAGTCGGGTAGGTAGGAAACCTCGGGATATCACTTGATAAGTAACACAGCCAAGGAAGAGTTTTGCGATACCCAGATACCGTAAGCCACTTTCATATTACAAAATAACAAATTAAATTGTCTTGAATTTAAACTAAATTTTGAAACAAAGACGCATCAGATACTATGAAAAATCGAAATCAATTCTAATTGGAAAATGTTTAGAAAACGATTCTGAACATTCCAGAATTTTTAAGATACTGGAAATATTTTTTTTTTAAATGTCAATTTATAAAGCACTCAACGGCATATTCTGCCGGAGCACCAAAAATGCTCGATTTTTAGCGCACCTTTGCGGCGCTGTATATTTTTACTTATCCACGATAGACAGGTGCTTTTGTGGACTTTTTTTATAGAGAATTCGATTTTCTACAAAGAAGATACGAACTTCTTTTTTCATATCTCTGACCGTTCTCGCTACGTAAGCGGTGAAAGGTGGAAAATTGGAATTTGCCAAACTTTGACACTTGATAAACAATAGTAATTATTGGAACTAAGGACTAGTTGTCTCGTTTCGAATTACAATAAATTGTTGTACGTTTATTACAATTCAGAAGCACGAAACAAATTTCTTATCCATTTTAAATAAAAATAAACCTGGTTTTAGATGATTTAAGATAATATAGAGAGAATTGATACAGAACTAGGAGATTCACATAATGTTAGAAGTTTTTACATTGCATATTACGAGTTATCATTGTTTTATTTCATAAATTATAATTGACATGATGATTTTACTCAAGATAATCTGTTTCAAAATCCCGGAATAGATGGCAGAAAAACAAAGGAAAAGTCTGTCAAGTATAAAAGTGATCAAGAAGAAGTTGCTAGAGGATACGACTCTCCAGAACTAGTAATAGATGAGAAAGCGGTTTTAGAGGAACTTGATAAGAAGGAAATAGATAGTAAGTTTTTTTTCACAATTTATAAGAAATAAACATGAGTTACTATGTTTTCCTGTTCTTATTCTCTGCTAAATGAATTAAATAAAAGAGGCTGTTAAAAGTATCTGTTCTGACTTGGAGGGCCTCAAGTCAGCAAGTCTCAGAATATTTAAAAATTGTTAATGCCGGACTTGTCCACCGGCGCGTCAGCCAACTCACTGGACCAATCAACGGGAAGTATTTCCCTCATGGCCCAGAAGGCAACTCTACGGCCCTAGTGACGCCAACAAGCACGCGGTCGAGCACTTGTGGCGTCAGTTAGCTCCAGGCAAATCACGCAGTCAACTCCGTAGAAAATTACGCAGTCAATTCGCAGTTTTTTGCAGTCAGCTCACCTTTTTTCGAGAACAAATAATATCAATCATACTCAGACTACTCTAGTGATCCGTACCAAATCATCAAAATTGCTCTCATCAGTGCCAGTGGTCCAGTAAAGTCAGTTGTAGTGTCTTTGGGCGCGAAGCTGAACTGGCGTCGACGCCATAGTGCCTCACGGACATTCACATATACATCACACACCCGAACAACTCTGGTGTATAGTGTGAATGTTGCTATTCACTGTTTTGAGACTTTTTTGGTAAAACATTAACCAGCAGACAATTCACAAGTGTAGAAATAGTTAAATTACGGCCAACTCACTGAACCTTAGTGATTAGTGTTTTCTATTGTACTAGTTTAATTGTAATTTGTTAATAAAAGTGATAAAAACCATACAATTTTGTTGTTTGAAACACTATTTTCAGGAACCTTCTAGCATCTAACCTGTTTTTTTTGTGTTTATTCATCATTACAGTCCATTAGGTTTAGTTTTTCTCGTCCGGTCGACTCGAAGTCAGAACAGTATCAGAAGTCAGAAGTTAGAATGATTTAGAGATAGAGATCGAAGGCCTAATTAGACAGAGCTAGAAAAAATCCAGGTTATTAGAGCAAAATTTTTTTTGATTTTACACAGCCAAAAACAAAGACAAGAAGGAGTTAAAAATAACAAAAGACGTAACAATTAAAACACCTAATCGCCACGAATTTCTTCTCAAAGCTGCAGAGGAACTAAGACAAAGGCAGCAAATGAGTCAAGTTGAAAAGCTAGCCAAAATTAGTATCGAGGCTGCTAACTCAAACAAAATCACCGTTCAAAACCTAGCGATAACCGTCAAATCCTTGGCGCAGGTAATGTTGATGGCCAGAGATATGGTCAATACTCTGGCTCAAACATCCAAAGATAAGCTAGAGGCACAGAGTATTCGTTATGAATCACTGAAGGTTAGTAAAGAAGAATCAAAAAGTATGCTATATCAGGTCAGACCAAGGAACTGAATTCACTCGGGGAAAGTTTTTAGAGATTATGAAAGGAGAAAATACAGAGGCGGAGTTCGCGCCACCATACACACCTGAACACAATGGAATAGCTGAAAGGTTCAATGCTACGATTAAGAGAAAAGTTAGAGCTACATGTTTGATTCTGGTTGACCTAAGAGCATGTGGGAATTAGCTGTTGACGCAGCGGTACACGCATAGAACACGATTCTACACAAATTGATCAACTATAGATTCCATTGACAACATTTGCGCCAAATGCAAGTTGTCACTTTGAACAAATTAAGAGATTTAGATGTATGAGATATATAAAGGTTCCAAAACAAAATTTTAAGTTTGAAAAGCGAGCCATAAAAACAGTCCTGGTAGGCTATACACTAACAAGATATCTGTTTTGGCATCCAGGTTCAGGGAAGTTTTTCAAATCGAGACATGTCAGATTTAATGAAAAACTTGTTTACAAAAATGTTTACAAGAACAATAATTTAGAGCAAAACATAGGAATAGCACCCAAAATAGAAAACAAAATTGATTGGAACTTGATGAAAGAGTTTAAAAAGAATGTCCAAAAGGAACCAGAAAAACCTGAACTAAAGTAAAGAAGAAGACCGCGCAAGAAACAATCAGATGTAAAGGATTCAGTATAGAAAAGAGCAGCAAAGAATATAAGTTGACCAAACACCAGAAGTCAAAATAAGAGAAAATTAAAGAACAACGAAAAAGTTCAGCAGGTCAATAGATACATAGAAGATACAAGCTTTATTAGATTCATAAATACTTTAGAGGATAATTCGGAAGAAGTCATTAAAAACAAAAATATAGAAGTAGATGAAGAATAAAGATGTCACATAGCTTCAATCAACAAAGAACCTGCAAATTTCAAAAAGCTATGAGATCTAAAGATGCAACTTTGTGGAACAAAGCAGTGAAAGAAGAACTGGATTTTATAAATGAAAATAAAGTGTGAGAATTGGTAGTTAGGGAGAAGATAAAATTGAAAAATAATAGAGCTAATATAATAGATTCAAGATGGGTGTTCAAGAGGAAATGAGAAGCTGATGGATCTATGAGATATAAAGCTCGATTAGTTATCAGAGAATTCAAAGATAAAAATAATTATGATCTAAAAGAGATATATGCACTAGTTTTTCGGCTACCAGTAATTAGAGCTGTAATGGCAATAATAAATAAATATGATTTATATGCATGTCAATTAGATGTCAAGACGGCATTTTCAAATGGTGTTCTAGATGAAGAAGTTTACATGGAAAATCTAGATGGTTTAGTGGTGGATAAACACACCAGAGAGTCGAAAGTGTGCAAATTAGAGAAGGCACTGTATGGTTTGAGTATGTTAATATAACTTCAAAGAAATGAAACATACAATTCACAGATGAAGTAAGAAAACTTGAACAAAAGAATGATTTACACAAGCCATGCTTATGTACTTGGAGGAAAAACGGTAAAATGGCTATATTAGCACTATATGTAGATGATATCTTAGCAGCCAGCAATAACAAGATGAAACTAGAGGAAACTAGAGATCATTTAAGTAGAGCATTTGAGATAAAAGATCTTGGAGAACCTAAGTGTTTTCTAGGTACGAATATTCAGAGAAATAGAGAAGAAAGATACATGGTAATTAATCAGACAACGTATATCAAAAGTGTTTTAGTGAGGTTTAACATGGAAAAGTGTAAGCCACAAAACACTCGTATGGTGACTAGACAAGTAATGAACAAAAATAAGAAGAGAAAATTAGAAGAAATAGAATTAGATACAGAGTCAAGAAATACACAAACCAAAAAAGTACCATATAGAGAGGCGATAGGCAGTTTAATGTATTTGGCAAATGCGACACGTCCAAATATGGCATTCGCAGTCAATTACTTAGCCAGAAGACAATTAAAGCCAACTGAAGATGATTGGAGAGAAGTAAAAAAAATATTCAGATACTTAAGAGGAACTGTTGAATTAGGGTTAAAATTTAAAACTTCACAGGATGAATAAGAAGCTTATACAGATGCCAGTTTCAGAGATCATGAAGATTCAACATCAACGGGTGGATATGTAATCCAACTTTTTGGAGATGTAATTGTATGGAGAAGCCATAAGCAGAATTGCGTAATATTGTCAAGCAGAGTACCTGGCAATGAGTGATGCTTGCCAAGAATTAATATCTTTAAATAAGGCAGTGAGATTCGCAATAGGAAAAATATTATTCACTGATAAAATATAGTGTGACAACAAGTTAGCAGGAAACTGTACTGAGAAAGATGGTAGTTACAAACTTAAGATGTTTGATGACAATTTAGAGGAAATAAAAGGTGTTGAGGAAAATAAAGTAAGAGTAAAATAGGTGATGACAAGAGAAAATATAGCTGATATAATGACTAAGCCACTACCATTAGAAACACATAAATATCGTAGAGACAAAATGTTAGAGTAAAACTTTTGTTTATTTTTATTATGTTTCAGATGAATCCTAAGAGTGTCACGACCAACAAAGGAAGGGAGTGTTGAGGTTTAGACTTTGTCGGTGACGACATCTTTGAATGTCGTGAAGTGCATAAGGCCCACGACACTAGTCTCTCTTCTGGTTTGTGGAATTGTTCCCTGAACGCTATTATTTACTCTTTCTTGAAGCTTCTTGGTGTCACGACGCGTTCATTTTGTATTCATAAAATATTTGTATTATGATTTATTTATATAAACATTATTTTAGTGATTATTAGAGTATTGCTTAGAGTGTTGAATAAACTTAGTTTTGGATAATAATTGTGTCTTCAATTGACTCAATCAAGTACTCCCTGACCTTCCATACTAATAGTTATAATGTAGACAGAAGTTATAATGAATAACAAACCATTTTTTATAATGTTATGTATTTTTTCTCTTTGAAGATGTCAATAAGTAATCCATCTGCTTAACCTTAGAGAATTTAAGTTCCTTTTTTGTAGTCCTCGCCCTTCGACGAATAGACAGGGATAAGGGGATCTTCGATACAGAAAGTAAAAATGTGTGATTTATATAAAAACAATAACAAAATTGATTAAATGAAAATTATTGAAAATTTATATTAACAATTCAAACGTTACCAACAGATGATTTCTTTTACTCTTGTCGAGATGAATTACAATTAATTGGTCCTTTTTTTTTCTCCTTCATTTGACCCGCCTGCCCTGCACTGAACCATGGGGCCATCGTACTGGGTCCAGAACGTATGGTAAAGGCGGTCCTATGTAGTTATGGATTGGTACAGCCCGGCCTCGTAACAGAACTGTAAAGCCTGTCCATCCCAACCGTTACAAGAATGGATCCGTCGGTTTCAAGGTTCCCTTAAAGGCGGTGCCTGGGTTTCCTTAGCCCCGAACATTTCCCCATCATGTAGAGAGGCGTCTCCTTTTCCTCAACACAACACCGGTACGCGGATTCTTCTTCGCGTCCCAGCATCTTTATATGACGACGAGTTAGTCCCTCAGGAGTGAGCGATTTCTCGCCTTTCTCCATCCAGGTCCGTCTGTCCATGAAAATGACTTCATATCCGGGGAAGAACTCTAGCTTCCTAGGGCAGCAGTCGACCTTTTTGCTGCTGAGTCCCGTGGGATCCTCTGAGGCCAAAATCGCTGCATGCCCTGCTTGAAAGCTCCTCTGTCTATGACTCTCTAAGCGAATGGCCGCCCTTCTCGCTAACACTTCCACCATGAGTTCTGGTGGAGGGATGCTCAGTAAGTAGCCCATAGTTAGGGTTGGAGTCGTCAGGGCTCCCGTTATACCCAGCAGTGCCGCTCTATAGACCTTGTTTAATTGTCTCTTACAGACGTCCCTCCTGACGGAGGTCCACCACACTATGGAGGCGTAGGTTAGTTGGGGAATGACTACAGCTGTGTACAGCTATTTTCTTGTTTTCGGCTTTAAACTCCATGTGATACTGAACATTCTTCTGCAAGTCCAGAAGGTAGCTGTAGCCTTCTTGACCTGCTTGTCCACATGTGACTACCAGTAAAGCTTCCTGGAGCTCGGAGTTGACCCTGAGCCTGCCGAGCCTAGTATAATTTCTTAACGACGTTGAAGGCCGTCTGCATCCTGAGGGACAGACTTCTCAAATTGTCGCCTGAGACCGTGATGGTCATGTCATCAGCGTTACCTTGAGCGTTGGAGCCCGCCTTTTTCAGGTTCGTAAGAAGTTTGTCTACCACCAGGGTCCACAGCAGGGAAGATAAGACACTTCTCTGCGGTCAGCCCCTGGCAACTGCAGCTCGAACTTCCATACTTCCTAAATGGGCAACGGCCGTTCTATTGGCGAGTAGGTTCATGATCCATCGTGAAAGCGTGGCGTCTGCTCCGAAGTTCTGAACTACCTCGCCCATATTTTCGAAAGTTGTGTTATCAAACGCCTCTCTTATGTCCAAGAAGACTCCAATTGCCAACCTGCCTGTCTCCAGGGCTCCGAAGAGTTCATAGAGAGCAGTCTCTACAGACTTGCCACTTTGGTAGGCGTGTTGCGCTGGGCACAAGGGCTTCATGCACACTGTGCTCTCCTTAAGGTGACAGTCCACGAGCTACTCCAGTGTTTTTAGGACAAAGGAGCTAAGACTCATGGGTCTGTAGGCCTTTGCCTGATCGTAGCGGCCCTTTCTCATTTTGGGTATAAATACCACCCTGACTGTCCGCCAAGCCTTAAGTATGTAGCCCATGGCGAGGCAAGATCGATAAATATGTACCAGTCTGCGCCATAGTCGCTCCCCGCCTCTTTCCAACACAGTGTTAGGATTCTGAGAGAGGGCGCTTATCGTACCAGGGCCGTAAAATTATCGTATTTCTCCCTGGAATTATCGTATCTTCAACAATATTTACGAATAAATTCAATTTGAATAAAAAAAACATGGATAAAATGGTATTCCTTGTAATTAGTAATAAGCTGAAATAAGTTACACTCATGTATTTGTGATCTAATTAATCTTGACTCTTTATTATTTATTTTATTTTAATTTAACAATATAAAATATAAATTAAGAAACGAACTTATACCTATATATTAACAAACAAACTTTATATTATATATATATACGTGTAAGCGGAAGTTTGGTGACTTTTTTTATATGTTAAATCTGATGCAAGAAAAGTATTCTCTGGGGTCACTTGAGTACCTGGAAAGCGTCACTTGAATATAAGCCTGGTAGTTTAGTCAGGAAATCATGATTAGTACTCATGTGGAAATTTGGTGACTGTCACCAAATGTCGAGGACAGTCGGAAAGTATGTGTAAATAAAAAATCATTGATATCTATCAATGAAAGAAACTCTAAAATACAAAAATAAAGTAGATACGATTAGGGAGAAGGAATATCTGTTATGTAAATCGAAAGAGTTATCAATTTTTGTACTTTTTACAATTAATTAAATTGTTTTATTCTCTTTTGATGATTTTTTTTTTGTTATCTTCTATATAAATAAAATTAGAGTGTCTGCCTGTCTGTCCGGGGTAATCTCGGAAGCGGCTGAACCGATTTTGATGAAACATTGCAGACATTAACAGGAAAATGTCAGGAGTGACATAGGCTACTTTTTGTTGATGTGAATTGTTTATAACAATTGAATTTGTTATGAACAATTGAAAACGAGATCTGTGAAATAAATTCGAATTTTTTCTATCCATTTTCAATACACATCGATTTACTACTTGTCTTTTAATTCCATAACAAAGCAATACGTATCTGAAATTGAGTCATTCAAACCACAAATTTGCTATTTAAAACTTAGCTTAATCAATTCATTATTATGAGTTGTAAGTATGTCATATTGATCGTTACTGAAAGATTCTTTCTATTAGCTGAATAGTAACATAGTTCCAAATTTTTATATATTTATCTTTATGCTTTATTACTGAAGAATGATTAAATTGATGAGTGGGAGTCTCTCCAATTAGAATACGAGAATAAGCATATTAATTTCGTGTTGCACTTAAAAAACCATATGTGATATTAAAAGTACTGCATAAATAAATATACTGGAGAAAAAAATTTGCTCTTTAGATTGAATAAATTTCAAAAATAGTACAAATGCAATAATTACGACGGGATTACAGAAAAAAAAATTGCAGTGACCCAGAATCGAACCTAAATATCCCCGTTTGAATCCAGACTCGCTACGACTTACGCCATTGATTGTTCTGGATATTGGAAATGATTTTTGATATTATAGTTGCGATTGTAGTATGGTGTGATTCATTCTTCCAAAGGATTAAGGCTACTGTTCCAATGTATTTATTTGCGATTCAGCATGTAAATTTATTTATTATTAGTAGTACATTTTTTTTTGTCATAATCATGTTTCATTTTCTTTTAAATAAAAGCATGAAACTCAAATTAGTCTATTGTTTCGTCCTATAATATTAAGTGTTGGATAAACTAGTCAATTACTTACAATTTCTAAAATCAAGCAAAATTTTATCTATATACTACTATATAAATTTCTGGTGTCTGTCTGTCTATCTGTCTGTCTATCCGCGCTAATCTCCAAAACGGCTTATTCGATTGCGACCAAATTCTGCACACATGTAGAGGGCGTTGTCAGAAAGCTTATAGGCTACTTTTTGTTTACGTGCATTGTTTATAACAATTAAATGTGTTATAAACAATTGAAAACGGGATCTCTTTAATGTATTTGAACTCTTCCAACGGAAAATTTATTTTTTGCTGAAATTAAATTACAAACCATGTAAAATGTATGTTAGCATACTCCTTTTGTTTATAACAATTGAATTCGTTTTAAAAAATGAGAAATGGGTTCTATTCAATTTATTTGAGCTCTTTCAACGGAAAATTTTTTCTTACACTAGTATAAAGTTACTAACCGTGTCTAACGAATGGGAACCTATTTCTTTCGTTATTACTTACCTAATTCGTTATAAACAATTGATAATGGAATCTATGCATCGTGTTCAAGTTTATTTAACGAAAAATTTTTTCCTCTACTGAATCAACGTTGCTCACTGTGTAAAATGAATGTAAACCGACTTCTTTTGTTTGTAATATATAATTTCATGCAAAGGAACTGAAATTGAGTCTTACGATAGAATTCGCATTATTACCTTTTTTTATGAATACTCACGCATATGTTATTTTTTTAATTAATCCTATTACACAGCAATAGGTTTTTGGAATCGGATTATTCGCGGACGAAGTCGCGGGAATCTGTTAGTTTGATACAAAAGTCATGGTGACATCACGAATAGTATTAATATGGAAGTTTGGTAACTGTCACCAAACCTCGACAACAGTTGGATTGTATGTATAGATAGAAAATTATTGAAAACTTTTGACAAAAAATACATAAAACTTAAGAATATTCAAATATCCAACTTCTCTGTAGAATACTCGTCTAGTCAAAATAATACTATCTTGAATTTCTCATTATCTGAATCACTTATAATCATATATTAAATCACTAATGGTTTCTAAAATTAATAAAATATCATCTGTCAAAAAGCCATGGTAACATCACAAATCTCATTGATATGGAAGTCCAGTGACTGTCACCAAACCTCGAGATCAGTTGGCAAGTGTGTATAAATTTATGAATAAATACAATAAAATTACTAAATGAAAGTCAGCTATACAAGGAATTTGAAGAATTTGACGTGCACTAAGATACAACAGATTAAGTTCAATCATCTAATAGGAGTTGAAACAATTTATTATGAGAATACACCTATGTAGCATAGGAACTACCTAAAATTGTTATAAATTTTGTGGTTGGCTTCAAATAATGTCTTATTGCAATATCATATTTTTCACTATTTTCATAAGACATTATTTTATTGAACTTTTTTCTATTTCAGAAAAATAAAAAACTGGCTTGGCAAAGTAATAAAAGAGCAGAAAATACACCTATGTAGCATAGGAACTACCTGAAATTGTTATAAATTTTGTGGTTGGCTTTAAATAATGTCTTATTGAAATATCATATTTTTCACTATTTCTAAAAGACATTATTTGATTGAACTTTTTTCTATTTCAGAAAAATAAAAAACTGGCTTGGCAGAGTAATAAAAGAGCAGAAAATACACCTATGTAGCATAGGAAATACCTCAAATTGTTATAAATTTTTAAATTTTCGAAATAAATAAAAATAAAAATTAAATAATTTTCAACGTTGTTGTCTTGAGACAGCGCGCTCGGAGAGCGCGCGTGGTTTCTAGTAACCTTATTGAAAAAAAAATTAATTTGGAAGAAGAAAATTTTTTTGGAAGTTTGGTGACTGTCTCCAAAATTCCAATTCGTCACCAAACTTCCATTTTGATCGCACGAAATGATACCGAACTTCCACTTGCACGTATGTATACTACTATATAAATTTCTGGTGTCTATCTGTCTGTTCGGGGTAATCTCCAAAACGGTTAATTCGATTGCGACCAAATTTAACAGATATGTAGAGGGGGTTGTTCGGAAAGTTATATGCTACTTTTTGTTAATGTGAATTGTTTATAACAATTAAATTTGTTATAAACAATTGAAAACAGGATTTATTCAATTTGAGATCTTTCAACGGGAAATTTTTTCTTTTACTGAAACAATGTTATCCACTGTGTAAAATGGATATAAACATACTTCTTTTGTTCGTAACATACCATTTGTTGTAAAAGAACAGAAATTGAGTTTTACGATCATTTCCTTTCATCATCAGTAAGAGTGCTCCTGTAACTGGAGGAGTTACCCAGTGAACACAGAATGTAAATGTGATATAACAAGGAAGTAACAAGTTACGTAACTTTTTCGCCTTATAGGTGACATAACAATTATATCAAATTTGAGTTTTATGATATGTACCTAATTGTTACTTCTATGTTACGTATCAGTTACATAGCATTGTGATTGTAGTATAACGTCACAATTGTGACGGTTATATTATGTCCTCGTGACCAAACAATGTTACTTTGAAAAAAACGTCACAACAGTGACTTTCATGTTATGTTTATGTTATGTCGCAGCCATTTCCTCAGTGTAACATAGCATCAATAAAATGAAATAACATCAGTGTAATGTAACTTACGTTACATATGTTATATAGACACTGCGATACATGAATTATTTTGCATTGGATATAATATTTTGTTACATAACTTAATGATGTTGCTTATATGTTTATGTATATGCTTATTTGTAATACATAACTTATGCTACATAAATGGAACATTAATGGTACATAACTTTGTTACAAGTATACTATGGTAAATGTATACATGGATGTTATTATATATAACGTTCACGTTTTAATCTTCAATATCCGTTATTAGGTAAAAAATTAAAAAACTAATTGTGATAAATCTTTTTTTTGTAACAAATTTTGATATTTCCTCAGTTATTCTGCTCCTTTTAGATTCTTGAAGAATAGAATTCATTATATTATATGGTTCTTAACCGTATATCCGACATTTATCGTATTTTTCTGTTACTTTTCTTTTTTTTATAGATTTCAAAATTATTTTGGAAGTTCGGTGACAGTCACCGAGTTTTTGTAAAAGATCTATTTTCTGCAACAAATTTTGATTTTTCCTCAGTTATTCTGCTTTCCCTAGATTCTTGAAGAACAGAACTTATTATATTATATGGTTTTTAACCGTATATCCGACATTTATCGTATTTTTCTGTTACTTTTCTTTTTTTTATAGATTTCAAAATTATTTTGGAAGTTTGATGACTGTCACCAAACTTCCATAATCGTTGTAGGGAAGTTTGGTGACAGTCACCAAAATTCCAATTCGTCACCAAATTTCCACTTTGGTCGCACAAAATGTTACCAAACGTCCACTTGCATGTATATATATATATATATTTATCTTTATTGCAAACAATCTTTTAGTAAGCAATTATAATGAATAATTTGCAAAATAGCTCAAGTCTCTATTCATTTGGTAAAATGACACTCAGAATATCATCTAAATCTTCATTTTCGTACAAGTCACTAATTTTAGAGTTATCAGTTGTTTTTGTCACTATCTTTTTAGGATACATTGAAGCTGTATTAAAATAACTAAATTCATGTTTAGATGGTTTAAAATTGATACAATTTTTTTGTAATTGCACTCGTTGTTTTGCTAAAAGTAATCCATTAAGTGTAAGTGTAATCATTTTATTTCTCGATTTAGTTTTAATTAAATTTACTTGACTAAATATTCTTTCACAATCAGCATTTGAAAAAGGTAATGAGAGAGCATCTAGAGCAAATTGAGAAATATTTTTAAATATTAAACCCTGATCACCTTCATCACATTTTAATAATTTTGTCCAAAATAAATCAGTCTCATCTTCTAAATTAATGTGTCCTGGCAGTTCAAAAAAGGCAATTGCCGCCACTCATCATCTATTGCTTGACACTGCTCAGGATTAGCTACAATACGAGGTAAAGCTTTCATCAGTGGAAATAGAGTATGTACTTGTTCCCTAGTTTTTCGAAGCATGGCTTTTGATGGATTTAAATTAGATATCAACTTTAAGATGTTATCATTGAAATTAAATCTTTGCTTGATTTGATTGCATCCTACTTCAAGAAATTTAAGACAAGTCATTCGAAAGTCTGTTTTTAGTCTCTCATTAGAATTAATTTCGGGCTCATCTAACGTACTCATAACATCAACCCCTAAGTATATTTGTTCAAGACGTAAACGTTGTTCTTCATTTGAAGGATTAATATCTTCTAAAAGAGTTCGATCGATATAATTTTTACATAAATATGTTTCTAAAAGCTCCCGATAACAAACAGACATTTTTTCATAAAGAGATGATAAAATAACAGATTTGGATTGAAACAATGCATTTAACTTAGTAAATTTGGGTAAAACCCATTTCAGAAACAAGTAAAGAAGCTTTATAAGAGGATTATTGAGTGATTGAACAATTTGTTCGACAGAATGTACTCGAGCAGTAAGTGCTTGTTCACTAAAATATAGCTTCAAAGCTTCTCACTGTTCAACAATTCTGTTTACGACTGAACTTAGGGATAACCACCTCGTTTGAGCTGGTCTGAGTATTTTATGAATTTCAGTGTCTAAGAAACTTTGAAATTCTCGAAAAAGAAATTGTCTCTTAGCACTATTTTTAAATTCGTTATAGATGTTACGGGCTAAGTCTTCACAACTTCTAGGCAATTGTTTGCACGCTTCACTAGCACATAAGTGTAGTGAATGACATATACATTTGAAAATGTAGATTCCTGGACATTGTTCTTCAAACCTACTTGCTACGGAATTTTTATTCCCCATCATCGTATTGCATCCATCCGATGCAAATCCGATGATATGTTTTGATGGAATTCCATGAGATTCAAATGAATTACTCACTAACTTAAACAAATGCTCAGCACTGGCTTGGTCGCCCTTAATATCACCTCCAAACACTTGACATAGCTCCCAAAATTTACTAATTATGCGTTCCTCTTGAGGACTAAAGAATCTAAGATTCAAATAAATTATTATTAATTAAAAAGTATTAATTTTGAAACTAGATATCAATGATGATGTGTAACAAAAGATTCTTTACCCACCTTACTATGATACACATTGTTTTTACTCCAGAAATATCAGTGCTTTCATCAATAAGAATACTAAAAAGACTTGATTTTAGTTCATCTTGTAAGTCATCCTTTTTCGCACGACCTAGAATATTTTTTGCTATTGCAGCTCCTTTATCAGCTTTTAATTGCATTTTTTTAACAATAGTTGAATCTTCAATGCACTCTTTCAAAAGTGGTGTTAAGTGATCCAAAATCGTAAAACTAATATTATGCTCAACCAAAAATGTAGATAGTTTAATTTCTAAATAGATAGAATCATCATTTGATTTATTTGGTTCAGAGTGAGATTGATTGAAAAAAGTCTCGATTTTCTTTTCAGGTTGGGTGAGTTTACGTTGATGCTTCTGATTTTTTTGATGGTTTTTAATTACTGTTAACTCAGAAGTTAAAATTATATTAAAAATTTTACATTTGGCTTTGAAAGGATCATTCGGAACTTTCATAAGCCAAAGTTTGAAATCACAATTTGAAAGCCATGCATCTCTAAATTTCTGTGGTCGATGTTGCTGATTAATTTTTGCTTTTTTTTCGGTGGTGTTTGATGCTCATCTTCTGTTTTAACTTCAGTATTCATTTTGGAGCAAAAATAAGAAAATGCACTTTATAGACAAATTTAATTTAATTCAAGTTATCTGCAATGACAAATGACGAAATTAATTTTATGGATACTTGTTTTGTACGAGTTCTTGACGACCATTCGATACCATCTGGCAATATAAGAGAATATGACAATGTAAAAAAATGCAGGATAGTATGCATATGTTTATATAGTCTAATAAACAGACTCAAAAAAAGCAGAGCCATCTAATCTATATTTCTGGACAGAAACATTTTTTAAAAACAATTTTCTCAAATCTCTGATCACACCCTGGAACCTGGTGACAGGAAAATTAACTTTGAAATTCATTCAAATCATCGCAATCATTGGACTAATAAAATTTTCAGAAAATAGAGAAATTATCGTATTTTTGTATACGATACTAAGAGACAATCGTACATCGTACAAGAGACCCTAAATATCGTATAAGTACGATAATTATCGTACGGTTCGGAACACTGTTCCAACAGAACCAGATAATCTACGTCTGTGCCCGGACTTTTGTAGCGATCAAAGATACCGACTGCTCATTTTACACGATCGTAAGTCACCACTCGCCTGACGGTTTCCTAGTTGGCCTTTACGAGCCCACCTGGTTCATCAGCCTCGCTTGTGGTTTTTTGGACTGGGGTCGATCCCGTAAAGTGCGTTTCAAGAAGAAGCTCCAATATGCCCTGATGATCATTGACCATCACTCCTTCAGGAGATACTGGGCCTCAAAGCGCCACGTTCCTGCCCTGAGTAAGCAGCTTGCAGATCCTGGCTTCTTCAAGTAAGGCCTCCAGTCTCTCACAAAAGCTTCTCCAGGCTTGCCTCTTTATCGACTTGATCATAGACCTGAATTACTTCCGAGAGGTTTTATATTCAGTCCGTGTCTAATCTGTCTTAAGCTTCTCGACCCTGTCGAAGAGTCTCCTGGTTTTCCTGGGAGCTTTTTCAAGTTCCCTGTTCCACCATAAGACTCTCCTTCCCTCCTGCATCACCCTGGCTAAGCATGAGTAACCATAGGCCCCTACAATGGTGTCCTGTAGGTCCAGCACTGCCTCATCGAGGCTAGCCGAGGACCCTACACGCCCTTCCGTTCGAGATTCCCCTATGAGTCTTTCCAGTTCCTGCCTAAACAGGCCTTAGTCAGCACTCCTTCGGTCCCTTCGGACTTCCGGTTCCACATTGTCCACCTCCCTCGCCAGAGTGAGATCAATGCGTCGGTGGTCCGATAGAGTTTCCTTTTCGTCCGCCTCGCACATCCTGACGAAATCATAGATTTTCGCTGTAGCGACGGATATGTCAATAGCTCCCTGCTTAACGGAGGTAACAAATGTAGGTTTGTGCCCTTTGTTCAGGACTTCCAGGCCGTGCTGAGTGACGTATTCCAGTAAGCTAGCCCCTCTCTCACTAATGTTACTGCTGCCCCCGAGGATGTGATCAGCGTTGGCATCACATCCCAGTATGAGCTCACAGTTCATCCTCCAGCAGTACTCTACGAGCCGTCTGACCTCCTCAGTGGGTAGTGGTTTAACAGAGTCATAAGAGAGGTATGCCGAGCCGATGACTACGTCAACTGGCTCCCTCCCCAGTTTTATTTTTACTTCTACTGCCACTAGATCCCTTGTGCAGTATTTCTGGATTTCAGCAGTTCCAGCAACCTAGCCTTTTTCCTTCTCTTCTTCTCTGCCCCGCAAAGTTCTTTCTTATCAGGGCGTAAAGATGAATCAGGTTTATCGAGCTTCTTACCTCGCCGTCCTTGCCGGTTTGCCCCGCCTCGGCTTCACCAAGTCCTATTTCTTCATCAGAAGAAATAGGACGCCCATTACTGCGAATGTTGCCAGAGTCATTCATTAGAGTTCCACGAGTATTGAGGAAATAAAGATCCACCTACGCAGAGCCTCTTGCACAAGTAAGGCTGGCTACAATCGGGGGTTGCCTGGTACCCCAAGGGCATCGTGTGCGACACAGTGTCCCAGTGCCATTCAGTCTTTAGCACGATAGATTACACCTCGACCCGGGAGTTGGTCCACGGTGCCGCTTGAAGTGTGTACACACCCAAGCTGCACTTGCTAGTGGCTTCCCTCGTGTTCGCACTCGGTACGCCTCGAGGCCTCCGAGGCCTCCACTCGGTACTACCCCAACAATGCTCCTATCCACCACCTGGAGACGCTCCCGGTAGGTGCTCAGCTAATGTTCTACTCATTCGTTTGTAAAGATCACCGAACCCCGGGATTCATTGATCCTTAGTCGATGCTCCGGTCAGCGCAGTATTCACTTTTACTCGCAAATTAATTTAAATATCAATTGAAAAATAATTTAACGATCAAATAAACTTCATACAAAAATTTACAAACTTTGAAATATTATCAACACAATGTTCAAGACAAAAACGACTTACAATTTCAAGAGATGTTCCACGATGATCTAATTGCAAACTTACTTTTTCGACGACTGACTGATGCATCAAACCTTACGTATTTATTTAGTCGAATGTGACATAATTAGAAGTCCCTTGCTTCAGGCGCACACAAGTCCCTTCGCATGGTCTTTTTTTTTGGAATAGCTAACGCTCTTCTTACGTCACGTACTCTTTTTTAAAAATTTTATTACTTTTCGCCACGTGGGTTTTCTAAAAGCAATAAAATATCTAAAAAATGACTTCCTCAACTATTCTTCGAAATCCTTTCTATTTCAACGAAATCTAAGGGAAGCTCAAAAAATAACTTGAGTAATAATCGTTAACCTCAATCCTTAAGTTTTATTGCTATTCATTTTTAGCTTTTCTTAAAATATATTTTAAATAATTATGTGAAATAATTAAAATACATTTAGACATTACACCCTCCGTGTTAGACGGAAGTGCGAGCGACAAAATTTGATTGAGTGCGACGTTTTTCTTTTTAAAATAAGATTTTTACAATAAGATTAGTAACACTCAATTCATACATGGTTAGTTATATGAAATTACTTTCTATCTGTTGGTGGACAATGATAAACTATTTTATATCTATTTTAGAACCCTTTCGAAGACCTTTTGGCAGCTTACTGGTGGCTCCTATGTCATCCTTCTGCAAATTAATTGAAGTCGAGTAGGCCAATTTTGCGGAAAGTTATTCACTTGACAAATACTCGAGTTGTCATTTCTGTTCTTTGATTTTCTATATCTGGATATAATGGAGAACTAGTTTCAGCTGCTGTAACATCTTCTCCACGTTTAACGTTTATATCCGACACCTTTATATTTGGTGAAGAATATTTATTTGAATTATCTTTTGTCAAATGAACCAATAAGTATGTTACTGAGTCCCAGAGGGCTTCTATTGATTTCAATGACCATCCGTACACGGTATGAAGTGTGTAACCATGTACAATGGTATCTATTATTAGTTTACATATTTTCAGGACCATAAACACGCCGGTGAATCCTGCGCTGATGATCCCAAATTTGACAAATCTGCCCCAGGTCTTCTCCCAGGCATTCTTGGCTTATTTTTCCAACGATTCTTCATCCAACATATTATAAATTGATGGCTTCTTTGATATTGGTCCTCTGGTTGCCTTTCCCGCAACTGTCTCTAATACTGCTGATTGTTCCATGGTAAAAATTATTCGATTCCTCATGGTTTCTAAATCTTCGGACCTATAAATTCTGCTACTCGCCAAATGAACGGGATTTTTGTATTCCCAAGTAGTTTTCGAGTCTGGTTTTAGACTAATCGGTGGTGCTGTTTCGACAGGTTTCGGCATGAACTTATACCATGTCTGTTCTATTCTATAAAATTGTAATAATGGCGAATTACAAGGAATTTGTGCTGCATGATTTGTGATTATATGAGTTTCCGCTGATAAGAAAAAACTTTGATTGTATCTTAATATTGGTATTCTGTTACAACAAATTTCTGTATCGTGAATCTTAACTTCAACTGGAATACATTATACAATATGAATAACTTCTCCTGCCAGTATTGCCATGAATCCAGGTCCTTTCATGAATCTGTAGGCGAATTCATCGGGCTGAGCTGATAGAATAGCCAGGCTGTTCTGTAGAATCGCCTTCTCTAGCTTACACCTATGCATCATTACATCATGATATAATGTTTGGAGCTGACGTCCAATGTGTCTTTCAACATAAATAAATTTAGTATTAATATAAAGAAAAATGTTCATGTTATCAGTTGTTGTGTTGACTGCTTTAGTTGCTTCTACTTGACCGAGTGAAGTTCCAATAACTATGAAAAGTTTTGGATGCTCAGTCTTTAATAATTTGAGACCACATGAGTCTTCAGCTCCAATTACAGATAATGAAAATGTAGTATCTTTCGACTGAACTATATAAATCGTTTCCTTTTTAGTTTCTAATTTTTGAGCTAATCTTCTATAATGTTGAATATGTAGTCATAAAACAATATCTACGCGGTAATTGATCCCAGAAGTTATGTCCTCCTTCGGGATCTGCACATGTTCCCGAATTCAAATTACATTGAAAACCGGACTGCAAATAAATTTTATTAGAATCCGTTTTCACTCGGGCTATTGCTGATCGTAAACTAACACGAACAGTGCCCATCACTACTACAGAATTCCATGTACCGAATGGATCTGAGTACTGTGCACCTGAACAAGCTCCATTTTGAGTTGATGAGCCTGCTAAGGTGATGCTTCTAATTGTAGTTGTATTTAATAGTAAACCATCTATTACTGCGTTAGCGATTCGAAGCGTGCCATGATCGTGCGCTATCTGGCATGCTTCCCTTGACATGGAATGGACATAATCCATGTACGCGTTATCGACAACCGAAACATGAGAATGCATTCCACAATAATGCACAGTTCTACTTATTTCAACTTTACATTGTTTTATTTCAACATGATCATATTCATCAATTTGCAGTAAGAAAAGGTTCACATTTGCTATTCGTACATGCTCGTCTTTAACATTGCATTCCTCAATGTCTGATAGAGATATCGTTGTCATATTCAACGACTTAGAACCGCAATCATACCCAATAATGGCTTGAACTGCTTCAACTACAATCAACAATAACAAAATTTGGAATCTCTGCATTGTTACTGAAAGAAAAAAAAATAAAACAACAAAAATTAATTTCGATAATCTGGATCCTTCTCCTTGGTTAGTCGCTTTCTTGACTTCTTCAATTGTTCTTTAGCTTCGAAGATCGTTATTTTCAACTTTTTTAGTCTATCAGAATGAACTATTTTCAAAGCTAATTTACGTATGGTCATCAATCTTTCCACTAAATCTGTTATATAATTTTCATACGTTGGCAGACGATCTGAGTTATGCAAAGGTTCATTTGTCGGAACGCGCGCTATTTTTCTAAAAACAAATTCATGAGGTGTTAATTTTGTACCTTCATGAACACTCGTATTATATGAGAACATGGCTAATTCTAACCAGTCGTCCCATTCGTCATCTTTACATGCGAATTGTTTTAAATACTCTCTCAACACATGATGGGATCTCTCTAGAGAACCATTTGATTATGGCCTAAACGCGGTTGTTTGCAACTTTTTTATTTTGAATCTTTTCATTATTCTTTGCATAAAAGCACTAATAAAATTACGACCTTGATTAGTCAATAAAACCTTTGGTGCTCCAAATACACAAATAAATCTTTTAATAAATGCATCCGACACCGAAATCGCGGTCATATTTTCAAGTGGAATCGCGACACTATACTTTAACAATTTATCCTGAATTGTTAAGATATATTCTTTTCCTCGTGATGTAACTGGCGTGGACCTACTTTGTCCATTGCAATTTTCTCAAACACTGTACCTAGAGTATCCGTAATAATCATCGGTTGCCTATTTTAATACGAGTCAATTTCTTTAATTGACAATCTAAACATTATTGTATTCGACGTTGCACGTCGCCCTTTCAATCTTCCTAATAATAATTATGCTTTAATCTATTATATGATTTAGACACACCTTTATGACCACCAACGGGTGAAGAGTGTGCTTCCGCAAAAATTTTATCACGTTCATCCGGAGGAACGTGCCTAATAGTTCCTAAACAAATAATTACCTTTATATTTTCATTCTCAAAAATTTCTTTAATCATTGATAAAACATCATCCCAAGGAATATTTTCTATATACTTTGAATAAGCAACTGAAACTGTTTCAATATTTTTTTCTTTCAACATGACTTTTAAATTGACCAAACATCGTCCTAAATGACTTTTTACTCGAATTATAGATTCTCCTTTCGATTCTCGAATTATGCATGCAAAATGAACTTTTCGATTAACCTTGAACAGATAAATACTTCCTACTCTAGGAGCTTTAATTCAAGGCAATTTATTAAGGTCTCTCATCACAAGGATGTCCACTCTCATCAGCAAAACAAACTAAATTATCCTTTCTATACTGGAATAATTCTTTCGATAAAATAATATTCGACCTAATTTTCTTAATTTTTTGTTCATCAACAGTTACATCCTCCAATGAATCATCCGATTCATTGTCCGACTCGACTTCAGACTCGGAGTCAGAATCATGAGGATTTCCAGAACCAGCAAATCTCGTATCATCATCACTAGAGATACTTCGAGTAGTTACATTACCAGGTTCTTTAGAGTCTAACACCTTTTTCGATGGCCTACCTCTTTTCTTAAGCATAGCTCCATCCGTGTTTACGACTCCTTTTCGCGGCCTACCTCTTTTCTTTTTGGGAATAACATTGCCGTTTTCTCTTTCCTTTGACGATTTTCCTAATAAATCATTTAAATCACTGACTTTATTGTTCATTTGCAATTCGGGATCAGAGCAATCTTTCTATTCATTTCCTACTTTTGCTTGAGCACGAGTAGTAACATTTACAACTTCTACCGGATTTCGCGACAATGCATCCGCGTTGAAATTTATTTTTTTTTAGAACTCTCGCGTTTGCTTCCTTTGCAGATTGAAACCAGATCAATGGTTTATGATCAGTAACTAACGTGGATTTATGCCCATAAATGTAAGGCCTAAAATTTTTAACAGCTTGGACAATAGCCAAAGCTTCTTTTTCATATGTATCATATTTCAACTCAGCGCCTCTTAACACTCTCGAATAATAAGCAATAGGTTTATCTTTACCCATTTCCCCTTGAGATAAAACTGCACCAACAGCAATGCCTGGAGCATCTGTTGTAATTATAAATGGTTTTGAAAAATCTGGATATTGTAATACTGGAGCTTTACATAAAGCTTCATTTAATATCTCGAAAGCACTCTGTGCTTCTTGAAACCATTTAAAATCTCTATTCTTTTCTAATAAACGCGTTAATGGTTTTGCAATTTTTTAAAAATTCTCAATAAATCTTCTATAATATCCAGTTAAACCCAGAAAAGCCATATTTTTTTGCGTTTTTGGTACCGGAACATTTTTTACCGCATCTAATTTCGATGGATCAGGTTTTAACCCTTTATTACTAATAATATGACCCAGATAATTTACTTCACTGCGTAAAAATTCACATTTATCTGGTTGCAATTGCAAATTAGCTTTACGTAAACGTTGCATCAAATCATCAATTCTTTTTCCATGCTCATCCAAATTTTTCGCGAAAACTACAACATTATCTGAATAAACAAACATCGATATACCTTGCAACCTAGTCAAAACCGTATCTATTAACCTTTGGAACGTTGCTGGTGCTTTTTTTAACCCGAACGGCATACGTTTATACTCCCAATGTCCTTGTGGAGTTGAAAACGCCGTCTTATGGCTAACCTTTGGATCCGTCTTAATCTGATGATATCCGGAAGCTAAATCAAACACAGAAAAATACACGAACCGCCTAATTGAGCAAGAATATCAGTAATATTTGGTAATGGATAAGCGTCAGTAATAGTTCTTTCATTTAATTTTCTGTAATCTATAACGACTCGCCTTTTTTTATTACCTTGTGAATCTGGTTTCTTAGGCACAATCCAAACTGGACTATTATAAGGAGACTCAGAAGGCCCGATAATGCCTGTGTCGAGTTCCTCCTTAATTTGCTTTTCAATATCTGTCTTTAAAAACTGAGGCGTACGATATTGTTTCACTGTTATAGCAATATCTAAAGTAGTAGGTATTTTATGATTGTATACATCTGTTGACCCTAGTGGTTCATCTGGAATATAAAACCGATCTGCATATGTTTTTAAAATTTTTTCGACATGTTTTCTTTTTTCTTCGCCTGAATGGCTTAATCTCAATAACTTTAGAATTTTCTTAAATCTTTTATCATTTTCAAAATCTTCAACAATTGACAAAATTTTTTCCGTATTAAAATCTTTAAAGTTTAGTTCATTGACATCTGATTGAGTTTCAATTTTACAATCTCTATTCGAAAAATCTTCTTGATCAATTTTCGGATCATGTATATTCCCTACTTACTGTATAAAAAAAGTAGGAATTTTCAATCCCATTTTATTTTCAGTCGTATTAAAAACCTGCATATAAGCATGACCATCATTAACACGTACTAAACAATCTCCCAAGAATACGCCTTTACAGGCTTTCAATCTTGGGACATAACCTTCGACAATATTTTTATTTTTAACTTTTACGAAAAAGGTTGACTCACTACGAGGGGGAATATACATCACTCCATCCTCAACTCTATTAACTTTTTTAAATGGGTATTTAACATTATCTACTTTCATTACTTTTCTTTTATAATCAATTTTTACCCCATGAGTTGCGAAAAATCGAGATCCTACGAGACCTGCATGCGGAATACCTAAAGTATCAAGAATCACATAACATACAGTCTTTTTATTGAATAATTTAACTTTTACTCTTCCGAGTGTCTTTATTGATACATTTGCAATACCCTGCAATTTAACAATTTTACTTTTATCAATTGTCGTGGGATCATTTACGTAGCTAAATTTAAGTAAGTTCGGCGAAGCTCCTGAATCTATCATCATAATTACATCTTTATTTTTATTTGTTTTGCCTACAATAATATACGATAGATCGTCTAAATTTTCTAATTTCACGCTCATAATTGGAACTCATTTTCGGTTTCCTCCTCGAAAGTCAATGTCACTGGACGCTTTTAAAGTGCCTTTGACCCCGCGCCTATCTGACGAGACATATTCGAGTTTTCCTGTTCGTCGTATTTTTTAACTTTAAGACGGAAACAAGTGAAAATGTCGTGACCAGATTTTGGTCTTTGGTTTTTCTTGACTATTATTATTTAAACTTTTGTCTTTATCGTTATTTAGTTTATTAGTTACAAATTTAACGGGTTTATTTTTATCTTCATCTTTATTTTTTTTAATTTTTGTACTATTTGGGTCTTTACGAATTTCTTTTCGCGCAATTAATCGTCTCTTTATTTCTATTGCCTTCTATTAAATCTCCACGTTTCAAGATATTTGCAAGCATACTGACATATTCTTAGAATGATGTGTGTGTACGTATGTATGTATGTATGTTCTTTGCACGAAAGACCAATAGATAACAATAAGTTTTTTTTTAATTAATTTTCTTTCGTCGGTAACGTTAGTTCAACTAAAGCTCGTATTAACGGTAAAACCATTCAAATTTTTCGTAATGATCTCGACTTCGATTATTTATTGCAAATTCTGTTAGTAATAAATATAGACGTTTGTTCTAATTTATTTTCTATTTTCGGCAATGATTACAGTTGAACGGAGTCGAAAATATACCAATCTCTCTACACTGCAAATTCAAGTGTGTTATTCTTGTAGGCACTTTTAACACGCTCAGCCTCTTCTATTTTAAATGCCGTAAAAAAACTATAAATTTTCACACACTATAAAATGTGTAAAAAGTGTCTACAAATAATGTATAATTTTTTTATGGACATTTTACATTGAATACGCTTTATGGGTGTTATTTTAACACTTTTGTGGAATTTTGGGATTTGCAGTGCACCAGGGTAAAGAAATTGAGTCTGACAAAAGATATAGGATGTATTGTTTTTTTTCTATTTATGTTACGATATGAGCTTATTCTAGCAAGTTTGTCTGCGTAAATGCTGTTCGACTGGTACAAACAGTAATTAATTAAAGGAATTGATGGAATGAAATTAGAAACCATTCATTTTTCAGCAAATTAATAGAATCTCTTATTCATTGTAAATAATCGATGTGACATGATAGGGAAAGAAATAGTAATAAATTTGTGTGCATAAATGGAAACAGTATAAATTCAATTCTTAATGTAAGATTTGATGTATGCTCATTCAGTTGTCATTTTCTTTATCTTTTCCAGTTAGTTATAAATAAATATTCCCATGGTGTGGGTATCCTTATTATCGTTGCAGAGATTCAGGTACAACTTATATTCTTAGATTTAATGCTCATATAAGTGTAGAAATTGTTTTGTCTATAAAATCTGTGAAATATTTACACAAATATGTATTTAAAGGCCATGATCAAGCTTTAATAACAATAAATGGGAACATCTCGAATACTAATAATGATAGCACTATAACGTATGATGAAATAAATAATTATATTAAAACTCGCTATGTTGGACCAGTTGAAGCTGTATAGAGAATATTATCAAAACCATTACAAGAAAAAAGTCACAGTATTATGCGATTACTTATAAATCTACCTAATGAACAAAAGTTGATAATAGACGATAACTGTGATGAAACAAAAATAAGAAATGTCTTAGACAAAGTAACTATGTTGATTGATTCTTTTACATTAAATACACGCGATGAAAATGCTCGACAATATATTTACACGTATTTAAAAAAGAGAATGAAAATCATCAATGGGTTAAACGTCAAAAATAGTTCAAAGTTATTGGTCGAATGTATTCAATTAATCCATCAAATGTTCAATTATTTCATTTCAGATTATTATAAATAAAAATGAAACGACCGAAAAGTTATGAAGATTTAAGAACAATTAATGGTCATACATACGATAGATATGTAAACACTTGCCTTGCATTAGGTTTGATCGAAGACGATAATGAGTGGAAAAATGCACTTCATGAAGCAGAAATTTGGATGATGCCGTGTCAATTGAAATATTTACTCGTGCGTATATTATTACATTGTTATCCATCGCACCCTGAAGAACTTTGGGAACAATTCAATGAATCAATGTCAGAAGATTTAACAATACGTTTTGGATCAATCTTAGGAGATAAAAAAGCACATCTGCATATAAATTCTATTCTTTGTAACGAAGGCTCCGACATATCAAATTTTCCGTCTGTAGAACAAATAACAGATTCAGAAGATATAAATGACGACGAAACTAGAGAACAAGACGATGAATGTGAGATTCAACAATATAAAAAATTAAATGAAAAACAATAGGAAATCGTTGATTACATATTACGTATTATCGATACCAACAACAATAATAGTATATCAAATTGTATTTATATAGATGGACTTGTTAGATCTGGAAAAACGTTCATTTATATAACCTTATAGTATTTGTTAAAATCTAAAAATAAAAAAGTTTGTACTATGGTATTTACAGGGATTGCTGCAACATTACTCCCAACTGGGAAAACTGTTCATAAAACTTTTGGTTTACCTGTACCTCTTTTTCTAACTCATCATTTAACATTAAGAATGATTCCAAACAAGGTAATTATAAAAAAAGTATTGATGCCTTTATATGGGACGAAGCACCAATGTCACCAAAATATGCTTTAGAAGTAACAGATCGAATTTTGTGTTATATGATAGATGACAATCTACTATTTGGTGGAAAAATATTCATTTTAGGAGGAGAGTTTCGACAACTACTACCTGTAAAAAAAATTTGAAGAGAAGTGAATTTATCCATTAACCATAGGTATCTTTGGCGACAATTTCATCAATTTACGTTAACCCAAAATATGCGAACGTTAACTTCAGAAGTTGCATTTACTAAATTTCTAATAAATATTGGTAAAGGTATTTTGAATAAATCTCATGATAATTTAGATCTTCCAGTTGAATGTAGAATATTCAAATATGATTAAAAACATGTGTCAAGAAATAATCACAGATAAATGTTATACTTAATTATTAACATGTGCTATCCTTGCAGCTAGAAATGTGGATGTCGAGAAAATTAATACCGAAGTTGTACAATTATTAGATAATACTGAAAAAACGTATACAAGTATAGACAGTACTGAAAGTAATAAATAATCTATCGTCTCTAGTTTTATATTATTATAATTTCGTACTATGCATCTATATTGTCAACCAATGAATTATTCCATCAAAGATCTATTATTTATTTTGAACAATGAAAAACAAAAGAATGTTACTTTTGTTTTTCAATGAAAATATTTATTTAACCGATTGCGGACAACAATAAAAAATGAATGACCAAAGATTCTTTTAACTTCAATTGAAATTTATAAATAATATATAAAAATTATTTTTCGTATTGAATCACTTTATTCAAAGAAAGATTGTTGCATCCACCATTGAGTGATATTGAAATAGAACTCTGTAACTTCTGGTTCATAATCAAAGTAAGTAAAATCTTTGTTACTTACAGGTTTTGCTGGTTCAATTTGAGTTCCTTTATGCCATTCGTTAAAAGATGTAATAGATACTACGTTTGCTTCACTATTTATTGCACTTTTCTACGCCACTCCATAATATTGTTCGTCACGACGATATCTAATATTTTCAGCACTTCATGGACGCACCTAAAATCCAATAATAAATAGTAAAGTAGTAATTTTTTGTCGAAGTACAATTATTATAAATTAAAAAAATTATTGTCTATGTGTCAATAGAGCCAAGTCCAGCGCTAGGAATAAATAGAAGATCGTTATCCTTTGCGAATTTCTTTTAATCTTTTCAATTTTTCCAAGTGCTTCCATAACTAAATCCATTAAGAGCAAAATAAGTTTAGAAACCAACAGAATGTGATTTTTTGATTTGACTATGATGCTATATACGCGTCGTAAATGTAGATTATCTGTTACAAAACTCCACTGTAATAAGATGTGTTTAGTTATCTATAGAATCATCTCTAAACTGTTCAACTATTTATTTTTTTTACCTTTTAGTCTTTTTAACTCTATTGAAAACAGGATGTAATCGTTTAAATAAATATTTAATATGGTCAATTAAATTAATATGATTACATGAGTTATTTTTAAACTGTATCAATGCGTTGCGTCTAATAAATCAACCATTAGTGAATCTGTACTAACCGAAAGATTAGGTGGTATCCAAAAAACTAACAATACTCCTACACTAGTTTCCTTTAACTGTTTCATGTGTAGATCAATCGCCTAATATTTAAAACAAATCAATATCATTTTACAAAACAAATTTAGGTATAGAAGAAGTATATTTTGTATAAACTTTCTACTTGTGGATCGTTTGAACTTTAACATCTAGAGCTTAGATAAAAATTAGTACCAATATCAGCAGGTGGTCGATGAGTACCTTCTAGATAAACTTTCTTGTAATTTTTTTCCAATTGGGTATATAATTATAATTTCAATGCTTCTAATATTCGTCATATGATGAAAGACGATGCCCTGAATAATAAAAAATGTGAACATGATACTTAACATCGAAATCTTTGGCATTTTTTTGAGATAATAAAGGTAAAACTGTATTTCTCATTTTCCGAGATAAACCTTGCACCTTGATTTGCATATTATTTTTATTAGTATTGATCCATCATTGCCATTGATGTGGACAAAAGAAATACCATTGACAATGAATAAAAACATCTATGCAGTGGAACAGCACTGACAAAACTTCCCAGCATCATTGCGAATTCTCTTTATTTTGTTATTAATAATTAAATGGTACTGATATCATCGAAGATAAATCGCGATCGAATCTAAAAAAGGATAATATAAACATATAACTAAATCCTTTATTGAAAATAATGTTGATTATTTAAAATATGCATATTTCTAGTTGATAATTAAAAAGTAAAAATTTCATTTACATTATCAGAATATTTATACGTATAGAACAATTAATTTTATTATGATAAAATGTATGTAATCATTTACAAACATAAGTTACTAGATTAAACAATCAATAGGTTTTTCAAGTGGAAAAAAAATTTAAGTTTGTATTAACACCGATTGAACAAATTATTTTACTCTATACGGAATCCATAAACTTTTATTTTCATATTTATATGCTAAAAAATCTTTTACTTTAACTTCACTATCATTTAAAATTTTTTATTTTTCAATTATATCATTTATATTAGATCTTTTTTAATAATAATATCTACTTCTTTTTATAATAAGTTTGGGAGTTGGAGCATACATAGGCTGCGCGTAGCAGCCGTAAATGTGAAAATGCGTTCGTGCGCAGCTTCCTGTAGTCTCATTTCTCCTCGTGGTGAGCCACAGCAAAAGGCTCCTCGTACGTAGGCCCTGGCTGGGCAAGACTGAACGCTCGGAACGGCGTCCAGCCGGCGTGAGTCGGCCTCAGTCATACCATGCGCTAGCCCCTCCTTTCTTACTCTTGAACGTAACACAGCGGCCTGTACCACCACGGTCATTTGCGAGATGGCTCGTCAAGGCCCTTTAGCCAAACCACGATGAGTGCGATACTGCCCACATGTGCTGATAATGAATTATTTTTTATCTTATTGATATATTTCAATATATGTTTGCATCACCCTAACATAATCACGACTTATAAATACAGAATAAAAATTATACAAATACAGCGCTACGGTATTGAAAGATGTTTACTTGTTCGGTATACAAAAGGAAGTGTTGAAAACTCGTCTTTAATGCACCGTTTTTTTTATTCTGTATACGGGTTGTTATTGTTTTTGTATCCTATTTGAAGTGGTATTCTATTTGAAGACCCAGAAAATGTACGCTTTTTCCAAGAAATATATTATGATGCAACCGCTCAGCCACATGGTTACTTATTGCTAGACTTAAAGCAGTCAATGCCTAAAAATTGTCGATTCCGCACGTGCATTTTTCCAGAGGACCCGAAGCACTACGTTTATGTACAGCGCAAACCTATAAATAAGAACACCCATAATCACAATTTACCAGTTTTCAAGCAGTGATTGCGGTAAACGCATCACGCAAGAAACAAGCAGCAATACTCAGTGCTTTATTTTATCTAAGCAAAGAACAACGAGTGGCTATAAAGAAAGCTGATCCTCAGATGGTGCGACACATATGCAAATGTGCTCTTAACATTTCACACTGCAACAGCTGATCAAGAACGTAAATTGAAACAGCACGTTACTCTCTTACGGCTTCTAGCTTCGCGTGAAAGTGCTAAGGGGAAAAAGAAGATCATATTACAAAAAGGGTGTGATTTTTACCGATTCTTTTGGCCCCTATTCTGGGCAGCTCCATATCAAAGTTGATTAACGGCTAAGAATAGAACATGCTGAAAAAATGGTTTTAATACCTGAAGAGACTAAAAAAATTTCAAACGCCCGATACGAAATAATTAATGAGTCGCTTAGATAAAAGTTATGATTCTATATTAATACGCCTTGATCAAGAAATGAATGAAATATTTTGCCCTACAGCTTATCAAACTAAACGTGATAAGTGGAATGCCTATTCACAAGTGCTGAAAAAGTATTCGCGTCTGATCAGCAATGAAAGTCGTCCTGCGGTAAGTCAGCATTTGACCCAAAACGCCAATGAAAAATTGTCGTCATATGGTGAAGAGTGGAATCAATATATAAATCACCTGATCATAATATTGATCAAGCTGTTATTAAATGTGTGCCGAAAAAATTTCAGTCAAAAGCAAAACTTCTCTTTAGGCGCTTAAAAAACATGCCCGATAATATTATCTCGTGAGATAACTCAGGTCTTGTTAGTATTGAGGGGTGAATTATACCAGGATCAAATATTGACAACTCCTTGCTTCCTGTCCTGAGAAGGACATTTTGTTTGTTTGAGTACCTCGCCTTATAGAGCATAACTCTGGGAATGGCTTTGCTTCTAGTGACGGCGTTACTTGGGACGTAATATTCTTGCGTTTTTAGAAAGACACGAGGATACACGCATCTAGCCCAAGGCGACATACCACTACGAGTCCAACCTCAATTGACTGAAAGAACCTGGTTCTACATATCGTTTTTCGACTTTGCAGCCCCAGGTGCAGGCTTGGATTTCGGTTTCCCGTAGTACCAGTTTCATCCGCTTTGGTCAGTGGCCCCAGTTATTTATCGTGTGAGGGGAGCACCATGCCAGGATCGAATATTATAGATCTTTTGAATGACGCCATGAGAGCTAGAAAAAATGAATATGCTATAGGAAAAGACCAGTTTGTAGATGTCATTCATAGCAGCTACGTGTCACGGAAGTACATAGGAGAGAAAGAGTTATTTGATCCTGAAAAAGTAGAAACGTCCACACAAACAGGTGTATCACGAAGACGACGGTTAATCATACCGGATATAATAGCTAAAGGCTCTTTATCAATAATATCACAAAGCGAGTCACAGCCCTCTCATGCTGTTGATTTTTTGAGTGCTCGTAGCAGTAAATCTCAATTAGGTTCAGGAGTTTTAAAGCGAAAGTGTAAAACTAAATGGTTAAAATTTTCGTTTAAGTAATGGTCGCTCTTAAAAAGATATATTAAAGTCTTGAACATCCGGCAGGTTTTGCTGGTGCAAACTAATTGCTAAATTATGCAAAAAGAATACACAGGAACAATGTGGAAAAATGGCTTGAAAATTAAGACGCTTACACGTTACACCGTCCAACGAGGCGGCGGTTTCCAAGGCACACATATAATATTTCGCATGTTGCGATGTATGGGAAGCAGATTTTGTAAAAAGTTGATTTTGAAAAAATTTTGAATAACAAAGAAATTATTTCTAGAACCGTAAGGAATCCGGATGACAAAGCAGCTGTTGTTCAACGATTTAATCATACTTAAAAAGAGCGAACGTGGCATTATTTTACATATATACATACAAAACGATACATCGAAGTTCTACGAAAAATTGTCTTATAATTTATATGCTTATAGAGCATACATCGAAACACTTTTAAACTATGGTCGCGATGCAAAAAATTCTCATCTCAGTACTGTGGGCTGGTCTCAAGACACACCTGGTAAAATGGATAGTCTTACAGGTGAAGATGAAGACTTAAGAAAACGATGTCAATATTTACCATATGGAAAAACCTTTGATTTACTTGGCCATCTACATTGTGATGTATTCAATCAAGAGCGTTTTTTAATAAACGGTGTTAAAACACGGTTACGTTTAACAAAATCTCGAGATTCATTTTATTTAATGGATGATTCAGCTGTTGAATGCAAAGTTGAAATAATTGACGCCTCTTTGATAATGAGACGTGTGAAAATATCCCCGAGTACTTTGCTTTCACATGCTCGAGCTCTTACAGAAACTACCGCTAAATATCCTTTAAGACGCGTAAAGTTAAGGCTGTTTCTATACATGGTGGTGTTCATGGTGAAACTATTGACAATATTATTCTGGGGCAATTACCACAACGAATAATCATAGAATTTGCTGATATCAAAGCTTTTAACGGTGATCCAAAATTGAATCCTTTTAATTTTCATCATTATAAAATTAATTCTCAGTCTTTATATGTCGATGGCCGTCAAATTTCTTTAAAACCGCTCCAACCAGATTTCACTAAGAATTCTCTGTATGTTGATTGTTATCACACTCTGTTCTCTGGAACAGGAATACATTTTCTTAATTGAGGAAACGGCATCAATCCCACGGACTATCCAAATGGCTACTGCTTATTTGCTTTTGATTTGACACCTGATCTTTCTGCAAATAGCAATACACACTGGAATTTGATCAGACATGGCAGTGTACGTCTAGAAGTACGCTTTGATGACGCCTTAGCTTCAACTATAAATTGTTTTATTTATGCTGAATATGGAAATATACTTGACATTGATTCATCGTGGCAAATTATTGTGGGTCTTGTTGGCTAAGTATATTTTTCATAAAGTAGAGCTATGTTGTTCAACAAAGAGCTCATTATTGAGCTAATTATCTGGAGTGTAGCACGTTCTAAGTAATAAACATTATTTCTACTCAAGATGAAGTTTGTAATTGATAGACAAGGATTTTTCAATAACGACGCTGCTTTTCTACCAAAAAAAATTGACCTGACTGTTTCAGAAGCTAATATTATTGACTATTGAATAATTGCTCCTGAATTTTCTTATTCATTATTATCGGAATCAAAACAACAAGCAAATATCTTGTCGACATCACAACATGGTATTTCATGGTACGAAGACTCATCATCAATCAAGGCTGTATACAATAATTTATGGGCTATTACACAAAATGCTGAGCAGATGTATACACACGGCTTCATGCAAAAACGTCTATTAGAAACGGTTGTGTGTAAAAAAATTATAAATATCGATGACATGTTTGATTAACCGTCATTAACTGTCCCGTCAACCGTAGAGATCGGTCGTTCATATAACTCTGCTCTGACGCACGTGTTCACAGGCAACTGTTTAATATCAGCTGCTTATTATTACCGTAGTTGGCTGTAAAATAATTCATTAATGTACATTAAATCTACGTCCGCTCTAACAGGCAAGCAAAATTAAAATTGTGACGGTAATAACTACAAAGCATGTAATGAGTACGCTGCAAATTTTAGAAGCTCTTTAGAACATCCCGGCTCATAAAATAGGCGTATTTCCAGTAGACAAGATTCCGAAGGTGTGGACGAAACCGACAGCATTTGGAAAAGAAAAGGACCTTCCTTTTTTAAAGATAATCAATAGCTTGCTACTTCGAAACATTAAACAAAATAATAACAATATTTGAAATGTTAAAAGACAAAGAACTACTCTCTGGTTATGACATCACCATCCAATTTATTAGCTCCAATGGAGATATTCTATTTCACAAAGACATAATAAATAACTTTACAGTACAGGTTATACACTGAGAAAATTTGAAATACTTATTTTTATCCTGTCTTACTGCCCTAATGCACCTTGAAACGCCTTAACTATTTCGAAAGAGTTAAAGTTTTCAGTCAGGGTTACTAACAATTTTTTCAAGTATATGACATTGGCATTGGAACAATAATAAAAGGATCATTTCAAATATTGATAATTTTATCTGTCTATGCTTGGCTAGTACTCGATAATACGAATAATTCAATCATTAACGAATTTTTTATATTACAAAATAAATTTTACTTCGTGATAACTCCCTCTAATACCTCTCACAAATTTATTATATACAAGTTTATTTATAAAACGTCTTATCAGGTATTACTCAGTGGACACCACGTGAAGGTGATAGACAATGTCCACCGGGAGGGGATTGTCCCACACGAAAAAAATGTATTCAAACTATCTAATTGACTACATGACAATTTTTTTATATAATCAATTATATAAGATATAACTATATTTTGAAAATGTACATTTTTCTCGTATGGGGGGAAAGGATGAAAGCATGAAAGAGGAGGAAAAGATGGATAATGATAGGAGTACAGTTAAGGTTTGCACGTCTACTCAAAGTAAGCGACTGAAAAATCGAATGCAATAATTTACGTGAGGATATTCCATACAATATTTATAGTATTTTGTTTTAAAACTGCTAATTTGTCAACTATGCATTATTTTTCTTAACTTTGCTAGAGGTTTACTTGTAGAATCAATGATTTTCATTTAACCACTTGAGATTATAAGAAATGTGCATGCGTACGAAATGGTTAATGATATAATCACGATGATGATAGCATGTATCATCGACTTTCGAAAACTGATTGTGTTTATGTTTGTTTATCTTCAGTTTTTAACTGTGACTTGAGTTGACCGCACGGATTCTTTCTTTTCATTAATTGCTGTCAACCATTAATAAACATTTTTCTTCATTTGGTAATTTTCCGAAAATGTTATTGAGTCTTATTTTACATTGGTATCAGAAAGTGGTTCGTTTCGCGGGCCGTGAATATTTTTGTTGGTGATTTTTGGAAGAATATTTAAAAAATCATGCCAAAGAGTCCAAGTCGGAGACAAACTCGAGCTGGAAGGAGAACTTAATTTGTCGTTTGTATCGAAGAGTGTACCGATAGAAGATTTATAGCATCAGAGATAAGAAACTAAATTACTACTATTAATAATCATAATTATGATAATAATAATTTAGAAATTCATAATTTAGAAAATATTTTTAATAATTTGATTGAATCGGTCTCAACTTCGTCGACTAATAATAGTTCGTTAGCTTTCGCGATTATTTTAAATTAAATTCATAGATTTGATTTAATTTTTCTTTAAAGTAAAGGAAATGGCCTGAAGTTTTAGTTATTTTCAGAAGGTCTTTATGCATCTGAAACGTACTTAAAGATATGTTTCGAATTAAAAAAAATTTTGAACGGTCGTTTTTAAGTAGTTCAATGATATGACTCGCTCCGTATGATGATTATGAATCATTGTTGACTCTTTCTGGAATCCTAATTTCTGTTGAATTCAGGGTTTTTGTAACTTCCAGTCTGAGAAAGGCTCTCATTGATCGTTTGATTGTTGATTTAAATTCACAATGTCTGTCCTGGAGCGTTCTCATGGAGTTACTGTAGGATATACACGGAGTCATTGTACCGGAATCCTTCTCTTCATTTATTAGCTAAAGTGAAGCAAAGTGAGGTACTCGATGTCCATGGTATCCTAATATTTTTGTTCGGATAGTATGCGTAACTGTGGGCCCAATTTTTAATAATTTAGTTTGCACAGTGAGCAGAAGCTATTGAACTTATTTATGAAAATTCCTTGCGCAAGGTGGAATTGAATTGATTGTTTTAATGATATTGAATCATTTATTTGAGAGTCGGATTTTTATTTTAAAAAAGGATGCAAAGTCGGAATTCATTTGAAGAATTGACTCCATGGAATGTGACCATTCAACCTAATTATTAATTGAACATTGAGTTTATGATAAAAAATGAAATTTTTAAAGAACTTTGATTCTGTGAGGAACTTTTGTTTTGTTTAGTTCCATGACCTTCCAGTTCTTGGCATTTCCTACTCTTTGGGTTCTTTTGGTTCTTCCCAGTGGTTCCTCCTGATGAAAAAGGAGGATGAAAAGGGAATTTAAGATGGAAATTTTAATTTTTAATTTGACTAACGGACGATTAGTTTTTACGAAATCTTTTATTGTATAGAATCACGTTTTTAGTTTAATTTAGATCATTTGGTCTGTTTAGAGGTTTTTCGAGAAATTTTAGAGAAATTCCACCTTTGGTGCATGGATGAGAGTAGAGTTAAAGAAAAATTTCTCTTCGAGAATTGCCACTCAGAGGGAACGCACCAATGGTTCCGAAGTTACGCTATTCGTGGAAAGTCGATTGTTTCTTTAGGCAGGTTACGCAGTAACCATACTTGCCTTAAAGATAGCCTAGTTGATATTAATATTGTAAAATAAGACTCAATAACATTTTCGGAAAATTAGTAAATGAAGAAAAATGTTTATTAATGGTTGACAGCAATTAATTAAAAGAAAGAATCCGTGCGGTCAACTGAAGTCACAGTCAAAAACTGAAGATAAACAAACTCTCCCCTCGTTGCTATAAACAATCTAATCTGGTAATTCCTATTAGTTGGGTAAAAATATTGGATTAGGCTGAAATAAATAACATGAAAAATCTAGAATTACATTTTAATTCGAAATTATGAAAATCCAATTAATAATCATTTAGCCTAGATTCCAATATTGCCGCTTCCTAACTCTGTCTGCTTTAAAATAAATAAAACAAAAATATTAGTAGGGAAAAATCCTGCGGTTCCCGAGAAGTAGACGCCCAAGAAACTCTAGAACCTGCGTTCAGACAGGGAGGAACGCCAGGAGTTCCACGCAAGGTCCACAGCATCTCCTGACGCAACGTAAGACCCACATCGCAGTCCCGGGAAGGAGAAGGACAACATCTCCAGGGAAGAATAAGCACCAAAGGTGAGCTTACAACTAGAATTCCTTTATTCAAGGGCATTGGGCGAAGCTGCGGTGCGCTACACATATCAATTGTATAGTTATAGCGTAAATTCTTATCCTGTTATTGTAATATCTTTCTTCAATTCATTAGCTTTGATTATTACAGATATTTGATTGGGGCAAAACCTTTCCCACTTTCGATCAAAAAAACCGACAAGCTTAAAATGTACTATATTTAAATACTAGGTTACATTAATTAATAAATGTATTTATTCAATTAAATTTGAATCGTTAAATAGTTGAGAAATTGCATAATTAAGTATAAGACGAGTGAGAAGTGGTTGGATTGCATTATTATCAACATTCTCATTCTGCAAAACTTTACTGTAGCTATACAAATAATCACTTGTTTTGCGTGAGGGTTTGGGTACCTTGAAGTTGAGTTGAACCATCTTCGAAAGGCATTGGGATGCCACAAGTTTATGACGGATTATCAATTTTTTACCAATAGCGCCATAAACACTCGTTAGAAAAAATAATGCATACACTTTTATTATAAAAGAGAATAACTGAATTTTGTATGTGACACATTACTATTTATTGAATAAATCAACTATATTATGTGTAAAATCGTTTAACTTGAATTTTGACGTGATAAAATAATTGAATAAAATGTAAATACAATAAGCTATTAAACATTCGTTAAAAGTTGCATAGTATACTGTAAAAATAAATAAGTAAATTTCCGTCATTTTCAATGTTAATGATAGCAATAATTTAAATAGTGATGATTTTATGGCTACAAATCAGCGAATATACATAATTTCGCAGCGATATTCAATCATGTAGACTTCTAACGCTGCAAGTTAAACTCGGCTAACATCAAATCGGAATAACAAGCGAAGGGAACTGGGCTAACAACAGTTAGCTATAATACTTCTTAATATTCATAATAACATTCATAATGTTATTATGATATTAATTAAAAATATATAAATGTACAATTAAAAATAAGTTCTACGTAATATTTTTAATATGATTATTATAATTTAATTTAAGAACAAAAAATAAAAGTTAGGAATTTCAGTTTAAAATTCACTCTACTCCTTTTTCTACACATGCGTTGTAAAATTTAGGGGCGTGTCTACGATCGATTTCAGATGCGACAACTACCGGTCAGATAACATGAGTTCCAGGGTTTACCGAGATGTTATTCGAAACTTCGTCCTTATTTTTAATCCAGGATTGGACTTCTATGCTAGTCTCTCTTCTCTGGCCAAGTGCGATACTGCCCGCATGCGCCGATGATAAATAAAGTTTAAAAATTAGGTAATTTGCATTGAATCACATCTTAATAATAATTGAATAAAAACTCAAATGTATGTATTTAAATAATAATCGAGTCAATAAATTATTATATTTAAAATTCTTTACCCGCCACCCGCGATCTCGCTGTCCCGCGTAGCGCTAAGCGGCTACCCCCACTCCTCGTGAAACCGCTTCGAATGACACAAATTCATCCCCACTCTGCGGTAGGGATGGAAGTGGGGTCACCGAAGTGGCAGAATTCTACTGATGCTGATGAAGAATGTTCTTTTAAGAAAAATATTTTCCGTACTATCTGTGGAATTAATGATGATTCCGATTGGATTAAATTTCAGAATAATGACAGTATTTTGAATTTAATAATTAAACTCTAAAAGGCAAATAAAATCCCTGAATTAAGTGATGTTTCTCATTTAGATTCAACTTCTGAACTTTATTTACTTTATTGAAATTCTTTAGAATTATCCCGAATTTTGACATATATCCACGTTTTATGGTCCCCAGAGTCGAATACGACCATTTTACAGTGGACGTCTGTGTATGTGTATGTAATCGGCTCAGTAGTTTCTTATGCAGAATCAAAAAACTGGTAAAAATGGAAAACGACCTGAATTTTGCGATTTTTGAATTATACCATTTTTTAGACAAAATTTCAAAATCTTTCAAAAAATATGAATATTAAATAATTGAAATACTTGTAAGAAGATATGATGACAACATTTCATCGAAAAAAAAATTTTAAAAAACAAAATCAGCAATGAAAGAATTTTAAACTCGTGTCAGGATTAAGAAAACAGCATCAAAGACGTTCTAATAGTCAATAATAATTGTCAATCATATGGAATTGTGTCTATAACAATTGAACATTGTTACTAACAAATGATTATTGATCATAGTAATATTTAAATAATAATTTTTAAATTGTTATAAACAATGTAAATAGGGATCCATTCTATATATATGAGTACTTTTAACGCATGATTTTTTCTTTTGCTAAAAAAATATTACCAACCGTATGACATAAATAAAAACATACTTTTCCCGTTTATAACAATAAAATTTCTTATAAATAATGGAAGAAAGGATCTATGAAGTATATTTGAATTCTTCCAACGCATAATTTTTTCTTTTACTGAAATAAAGTAACTAACCATATCAAATGAATAAAAACAGACTTATTTCGTTTATAACAATTCCATTTGTTATAAAAAATGGAAACGAATTCTATTCGAGGTGTTTTTTCATTTTTTCCACTGGGAAGTTCGTCGTGTGGACCTTTCGGGTCGCACCAAGACCACTGCAGAGCACTGATATTTTTCTTAAATTGTTTTTCAGGTTGTTGTTCCTCGAGCCAAAGTTAATAAAATAATTTCTGAAGCTCGTAATTCTCCTTCTAGTGGACATTTTAGTATAAAAAAGATGAGGCGTGGAGCCCAGAAAATTTATCTCAAAAAGAAAATCAACTTAGTTAGTCTCTTTTTCAGAAAATCGCACTCGCGTTGGTTTAGATAATGCACTCTTACTCAAGATGGTTGACATCGTTTCACGTGCGTTCTGGCGTCACTTAGAAAGAATACTCTTGCTGTGAAATTATTGACCTTTAGGATGGATCAATTTACTCAATTAACCTCTGTAACAGTCTCTGAAGCTGAATGAATACTCTTAAAGCTCTTAAACTCTCAAAAAATTCTTTTTTTCTCTAGCTATGAACTCTCAGAGAAACAAAGCGTGCTCTCTCCTCGAAATATTGAAAGCAACTGGGAAAAGTCCAAAAAAATGGTTGGACTATCACCCCCAAATTTTGATTAGTCACTCAATGCTCTGTGATTGGCTCAGGAAATCTTTAGATGCTGACGTCTCGATAGATGATTGGCTCGTTGAGTTACTAGACAATGACTCGAATGTTAATGAGTGGAGGAGAAATTTGAAGGATAGATACAGGGCTCTTAGAATTTTTTTACGGCACTTCTATAAGAATTTTGTATAGTGCCGTATCACAATGAAATTAACTCGAGGGCTTCACCTAACCTGAGAGGTTAGGAAATCTGTCAGTCGGTTGACTGAACATAAGACTATTTCTGAAATTCGTCAAAGATTCTTCTAGTCTACTCTTAAACAAGATATTGATATTTGGTGTAAAAATCCAATATTTTTACCCAGGTATTAGAAATTACCAGGCAGAAATTTTTAGAAGATCGGGAGAAGTGTAAAATGTATGAGTGTCTCCATTTATAGATTGATTGACTAACGAAAGTTTGTTAGTTAACGACGATTGCTTGACGATTAGATTGTTTATAGCAACGAGGGGAGAGTTTGTTTATCTCCAGTTCAGGACTGAGGCTAGCTAACATTAGACTTCTTGTCTTCGATTCTGTCACTTTTAATAAACTAACTTTTAATATTAGTTGTTCTCATTCTTTTATTTTACAATGTATGTATATATATTGTAACGTTATTTTTCTGCCCCCATAAAAGGGTATACTCTATAACGCACCTTCCTTCAGGTGGAAATCCTAATTAGAACCATCCCTGGAAGACTAATACTACTTTACCTAGGGCGTCAAGTTATTTTTAATCACCAGAACAATTAAACCGGTATAACTTACAACTAATTCAACCTCAAATCTAAACTCAATATTTCAACTTACTAACTAACTCAAAATCCACACAATATCTCAAAAACTCAGTGCTCGAAACTAAATCTCAAACTTATATCTAACTTAACTAAGATGGTTCTACAAAAATCAGGATCCTCCTGAACAGTGCATGTCCTGGCCGTCAGTTGTGTATGTTGTGGAGAGGGGTCGTGTCCGGCCAACAAAATAAAATTAAACAAAAGAAATAATCGAAATAAGAGACCGAATAGAATAAACTAACCAACGGACTGGGTTGAAGGTTTCTAAACTACGATAAATCAATTAACAAATTCAACATATTTTTAATTCTCGAATTTGTTTTAATATTTTTACTTAATTAGACTCTCTTAAAAATTACTAGAACTCAAATCATCATCGCGAATTTCGATATCACATAATCATTTACGCTATAACAAACTTCAAAATAAATCAACTGAAACTCTATACGTTACAATTCTGGAGCTCAAATGAACCTTACATACTAACTAAAGAATATTTTTCAACAAAATGTTTCGCAATAAATCGTAACTTAAAATTCTAAACTCAGAAACGCAATATTTTACTCTTCCACAATAACAAATCTTTAAATCGAATCGACTGAACTAAATCATAATCTTCTTTAGCAAAATCTACATTTAAACTTGAACTAACGAGTATGAGAGCAAACTAAGCCTCACGGATTCTCTTTTATTCTATCTTCGAATTCCTTTTAACTATAAAATTTACCTTCAAGTTCCCTAAATACAAACTCATCTTAATAACTTACAGTTTTTAGCAGAGCTCTAGATGTTAATAGTTTTACCGAACTCGGTCTTAGTTGTTCTGGACCTCCTTTCACAGGAGCAGTACTTCTCCTATCTTCTAGCTTGCTGACTGAACCTTCACTGGATCTTCATCTTCTCAAACTCCAGTCTTGGCTTGATCTTAACTGCCTTCTTCTGTAGCTTGCACTCGATTGACTCTTAGCTTGCGATAATTGCAATATTTTACATCCTGGAATCTCACAACGAGACTTACAGTTATCTCTAAATTCAAAAGCGACTGGATTTTCGAATTTATCTGGTTTTATAAATGCATAACTACTTATAAACCATAAATAACAAAAAAAATCAATGTTTCACGGACACGAGAGTTGATTATGAGTCAGTTATTTTAATTTAATAATATCATTTCTCATGTGTAAACTTAAATCATCTCCTCGTAAGAGGACACTGTCTGAAAAATGTCTTACAGAGTTTTTCCATATTCTAAACCTAAAAACATCTAATGGTTAAATTTGTCCAGTAGCCCCTTTACGAGTAATCATTATCTCAATTTCTTCATCCGGTGATTTGGCATACGTGACAGCTTCAAAACAATGTCTAGTTCATGAATCAATCAATGTAAACTATTTTTTCCAACATTCGGAAAAAATACATCCTTCAACCAAATTTTAAAGTGTTATAAAAAACATTAGTATATAAACTTCCAGAATATATCATATAATATAACATTTGAATTGAATTTTTAAACTGAAGTAAGTTTTCCAGATTTTGATATTTCTACATGTACATTATCTGGTCTAAAAAGCGATGCTTCTACCCGTTGACTAAGTTTTCCAGTTGGTTCTTTTAACACAAGAAAAAGGGAAATAAGGAGTTTTCCATCAGCTGATATCGTTGGTTGTATAGTATAACTGTGAGTTGTCGAAGAAACCGATTGAATTGTGCACTCTATTTTTTTTTCTTTTTCTGGAGCTAAAGTCCTCTCTGAATTTACTCTTAATTGCAAGCCACTTTGATCAGAATTATAAAAGTTGTCTTAACCATATGATTGAATTTTCGATTTTACATCGTTAACGAACACTTCTGATGTTTGTTTTAATATTTAACGATCTTCAATCGTTTTTGATGATATGAATTTGTTGATTTTACGAGAAACAATACGATGAGCTTTTTTGAATGATAGTATCCACGTTAGAGATACTTGAAAACGGATGTCATTAAATTGTAAATTTTTTTTAGCTAATAATGCCCATTTTCTTACATCGGAATCATGGACTATCATCCCAACATAGATAGCTGTTTTTAAATTTTCCTACGTATACTTGCGAATTTGAGCTATTCTTTCTTTGTATGTTCCACCTTGATTTGATTGATGTGCCCAGTGATTTAATTGTCGAATAGACTGTACTTTTCTAAATTTTTGCTTAACATTATCGATACTTGAATTCTTTTCCTGACCACTTCACCAATACTCAACTGCTCGCAATTTATAATCATAACTTAAGCTCTCTTCATCGGTAGAACATGCTCTACCAGACATTTTTGGTTCATGGACTGCAGATGCATATTCTACGTCTTCTATAATTTCTGGTTCCCAATCCTTATATTGTTTGTCAAAATTTTATGAATTCTCCTTCATCATTTCGATATCAGTATACCCATTCATTGCATTCAATAATATTCGTTCAAAGTGATTCTTTAATTATACTTCAGCATCATTCACAGGTGTCTTCATAATTTTTATTGTTTGAAATGTTGTTAAAAGTAACCGAATAACATTCAGGGGGTTAACTTTCATTTTCAAATATTGGGTGTTACACAATTTTTAGAATGAAAGATAATAATATTTCTATTTCGAGCACACGATTTTATACACTTATAAAATGATAACTATTAACTAAAATTGAAATAAAAACAAGATGCAAAAATATCCATTTACTACAGTATTAACAATAAATGCGAAAAAATAATGTACAATTTTGTAAATGATTAGAATATGTCACATTCGTTCAAAATGCTAGGATTGAATAATCCGCATATTACAATTACAGAAATAATTTTTCTCAAAAATATTTTATCAGTGACTGTGATAAGAATTATATCTATATTTGCATACATGACGATAACTAAAAATAATATTTTGACTAATCATAAACTATTCAGTCTCTAATTATGACGTATATTATTCGATAAAAATTGGAAATTTTTAAATTTTGATTTCGTTTACTGTCGTTAATGTTATTTAAAAATTGCAAAGACACGTATCTCGTAATTTTTATACTCTTCCGAAAAAATTGGTTCAATCAAAATTAATTTTTAGTTTTTAACTCTTTGAGTCATGCTTTTTCCTACTGCATATTTTAACCTGAAATTTTGTACTCGGTGATTTTTAGGGTCGCTGATCACGAATCTAAGGTTATATTTTTATAATTTTTAAATCCAAGATGGCGGACCAAATTTGTGAACTTCAATTGAATTTCACTAAAATTGGTACACAGAGGTTTTTGGGGATGCTGATCACGAATATAAACTTAGATTTGCAAAATTCAAGATGGCGAATCCAAGATGGCAGCCTGAATTTTGTGCAATTGAATCGTATAGACCAACCAAAAAAAAACAAAAAAAATATGAAAAAAACAAAAATAAATAAATAAAAAAAACAAAAAAATAGAAAAAAAAGCAAAAATAAAAGGAACTAGAAACTTTCCACATCCACGTCGTTAGTTCTGGGCATTGCTGAGTGAGAGTCCAATTTCTGCCATTTTCATTTTATTAAATCTAACCTTAGTTTCGTGATCCCGAAAACCCATATTGTATTTACGTTGAATTTTCCAAAGCTAATAGTAGTTTTCTAATCAACGGTCCCAAATACAAATATGTAGGCTAAAATATGCAGTAGAATAAACTTTGATCAATTTGTCGAAATGATTAGTTTAATTTCACACATTTTTCCGCCATCTTGGACCCGCTATTTTGAATTTTGCAAATATTACTTCGGTTTTGTGATCTACGAACCTAAAAACCCTCGTGTACAAATGTTCAGACCAAAATATGCAGTGAAATAATCTTTGTCTGGTTAGTCTAAAATAAAAGTTCAGTTTCATATATTATGCCCACAATCTTGGATCCGTCATTTCGAATTCCGTCAATACAACCTCAGGTTTCGGTTTAGCGACCCCAAAAACTCTCGAGTACAAAAATTCAGATAAAAATATGTAGTAGAACATTTTCGACAACGGTTTAAATAAGTTGTGCTCTGGCAGTACCACTGTGACTCAGAGGGATTTGTTGTTATGGATTTTTTAGAGAAAAATGAATATTTTTTTCGCATTAATTTCCACTTATTTTAAAAATGGCAAAGACACGTATCTCGTAGTATTCAAAGCTCTATCCATTGAAATTGGCCCTATCAAAAAATAATTAATAGTTTTTGAGTTATAGATTTTGTACTATTTTTAATAAGAAAAACATATATATTTGCAAGTTTTATAAATACGTAAATAAAGGTATTTTTCATCATTTTTTATGTTGTTTTCAACCCTTTATAGGTTGTCAACGTTGGGGGGTGATTTTTACTCCTTCAAAACGTTTTACCGCCGAAAAAATACGTAGTTCATCACTTTCGACGTAGATAATTACATAGAAGCCTCAGCTAAGTCGACAATGGCCACTTTGCGAGGTTTCCTTGTGAGAGTAAGAGAGGAGCTACTCTTAATTGTTTTTTAGAAAATGTTGTTTTCAAAGGAGATAAAAAATCACTTTCGAATTAGTATAAATAAGTAAGTTTCGTATTTATCTAGAGTAGCGGTAGATACTCGGCGCCAAGTGCACATTCACCTTTTCCCTCTCTCTCTCTTTCTCACTAGCGCGCTTTTTCCCCCATGAAACTATGGTACTTGGCCCAATTTTTTGAATTCTTTCAACAGTTCATAGTTTTTTGGTTTTGAAGATTTTTTTTTGTACTTCAAAATTAACTGAAATTTTATAAGTCAATAGTACATTGCTAGTTCGGAAAAATTATGAAAAAAAACGCAGCTAACTTAGCGTTTTACTTGATTTCACATGTTTTTTTGATCTTACCTTTTTCCATTTATACTAATTTTACTTGAATGTGGACTTAGCGCCAGTTTTTACAGGCATTCCTAGATGCCTGTTTTGTGCGGATTTCACTTCTTTTTGAAGTGAAAACTTCTTTAGGCGCGTTGGAGCAATTTTTAGTAATAAAAAAGCAGAAAATACACCTATGTAGCACAGGAACTATCCGAAATTGTTATAAATTTTGTGGTTGGCTTTAAATAATGTCTTATTGAAATATCATATTTTTCACTATTTCTATAAGACATTATTTTATTGAACTTTTTTCTATTTCAGGAAAATAAAAAACTGGCTTAGCAAACTAATAAAAAGCAGAAAATACACCTATGTAGCATGAGAACTATCCGAAATTGTTATAAATTTTGTGGTTGGCTTTAAATAATGTCTTATTGAAATATCATATTTTTCACTATTTTCATAAGACATTATTTTTTTGAACTTTTTTCTATTTCAGAAAAAATAAGAAACTGGCTTTGCAGAATAATGAAAAAGCAGAAAATACACCTATGTAGCATGAGAACTATCCAAAATTGTTATAAATTTTGTGGTTGGCTTCAAATAATGTCTTATTGAAATATCATATTTTTCACTATTTTCATAAGACATTATTTTTTTGAACTTTTTTCTATTTCAGAAAAAATAAGAAACTGGCTTTGCAGAATAATGAAAAAGCAGAAAATACACCTATGTAGCATAGGAACTATCCAAAATTGTTATAAATTTCGTGGTTGGCTTCAAATAATGTCTTATTGAAATATCATATTTTTCACTATTTCTATAAGACATTATTTTGTTGAACTTTTTTCTATTTCAGGAAAATAAAAAACTGGCTTAGCAAACTAATGAAAAAGCAGAAAATACACCTATGTAGCATGAGAACTATCCAAAATTGTTATAAATTTTGTGGTTGGCTTCAAATAATGTCTTATTGAAATATCATATTTTTCACTATTTTCATAAGACATTATTTTTTTGAACTTTTTTCTATTTCAGAAAAAATAAGAAACTGGCTTTGCAGAATAATGAAAAAGCAGAAAATACACCTATGTAGCATAGGAACTATCCAAAATTGTTATAAATTTCGTGGTTGGCTTCAAATAATGTCCTATTGAAATATCATATTTTTCACTATTTTCATAAGACATTATTTTTTTGAACTTTTTTCTATTTCAGAAAAAATAAGAAACTGGCTTTGCACAGTAATAAAAGAGCCGAAAATACACCTATGTAGCATAGGAACTATCCGAAATTGTTATAAATTTTGTGGTTGGCTTCAAATAATGTCTTATTGCAATATCATATTTTTCACTATTTTCATAAGACATTATTTTTTTGAACTTTTTTCTATTTCAGGAAAATAAAAAACTGGCTCAGCAAACTAATAAAAAAGCAGAAAATACACCTATGTAGCATAGGAACTATCCGAAATTGTTATAAATTTTGTGGTTGGCTTTAAATAATGTCTTATTGAAATATCATATTTTTCACTATTTTCATAAGACATTATTTTTTTGAACTTTTTTCTATTTCAGAAAAATAAGAAACTGGCTTTGCAGAGTAATGAAAGAGCGGAAAATACACCTATGTAGCATAGGAACTACCTAAAATTGCTATAAATTTTGTGGTTGGCTTCAAATAATGTCTTATTGCAATATCATATTTTTCACTATTTTCATAAGACATTGTTTTGTTGAACTTTTTTCTATTTCAGAAAAAATAAGAAACTGGCTTTGCAGAGTAATGAAAACGCAGAAAATACACCTATGTAGCATAGGAACTATCCAAAATTGTTATAAATTTCGTGGTTGGCTTCAAATAATGTCTTATCGAAATATCATATTTTTCACTATTTTCATAAGACATTGTTTTGTTGAACTTTTTTCTATTTCAGAAAAAATAAGAAACTGGCTTTGCAGAATAATAAAAAAGCAGAAAATACACCTATGTAGCATAGGAACTATCCGAAATTGTTATAAATTTCGTGGTTGGCTTCAAATAATGTCCTATTGAAATATCATATTTTTCACTACTTCTATAAGACATTATTTTATTGAACTTTTTTCTATTTCAGAAAAATAAGAAACTGGCTTTGCAGAGTAATAAAAGAGCAGAAAATATACATATGTAGCATAGGAACTACCTAAAATTGTTATAAATTTTTAAATTTTCGAAATAAATAAAAATAAAAATTAAATAATTTTTAACGTTGTTGTCTTGAGACCGCGCGCTCGGAGAGCGCGCGTTGTTTCTAGTAACCTTATTGAAAAAAAAAATTAATTTGGAAGAAGAAAATTTTTTTGGAAGTTTGGTGACTGTCTTCAAAATTCCAATTCGTCACCAAACTTCCATTTTGATCGTACGAAATGTTACCGAACTTCCACTTGCACGTATATATACTACTATATAAATTTCTGGTGTCTATCTGTCTGTTCGGGGTAAGCTCCAAAACGTTCAATTCGATTGCGACCAAATTTAACAGATATGTAGAGGGGGTTGTTCGGAAAGTTATATGCTACTTTTTGTTAATGTGAATTGTTTATAACAATTAAATTTGTTATAAACAATTGAAAACAGGATTTATTCAATTTGAGATCTTTCAACGGGAAATTTTTTCTTTTACTGAAACAATGTTATCCACTGTGTAAAATGAATATAAACATACTTCTTTTGTTCGTAACATACCATTTGTTGTAAAAGAACAGAAATTGAGTTTTACGATCATTTCCTTTCATCATCAGTAAGAGTGCTCCTGTAACTGGAGGAGTTACCCAGTGAACACAGAATGTAAATGTGACAGTCACCAAAATTCCATATCAATACTATTTGTTTTAATCTTCAATATCCGTTATTAGGTAAAAAATTAAATAACTAATTGTGATAAATCTACTTTTTGTAACAAATTTGGATTTTTCCTCAGTTATTCTGCTTTCCCTAGATTCTTGAAGAACAGAACTTATTATATTATATGGTTTTAACCGTATATCCGACATTTATCGTATTATTCTGTTACTTTTCTTTTTTTTATAGATTTCAAAATTTTTTTGGAAGTTTGGTGACAGTCACCAAAATTCCAATTCGTCACCAAACTTCCACTTTGGTCGCACAAATGTTACCAAACGTCCGCTTGCATGTGTATATATACATATATATATATATATATATGTATATATACTTCTACTGTTATTCAAGAGGAACGCTTCAACTTCATAGCTATAGATATTATATCAACGTTACTATGTCAGTAACACGGATGATTTGGTGATGTGAACTTACAAGTTTGTCCCCTACTAAAAATTGCTCCAACGCGCCTAAAGAAGTTTTCACTTCAAAAAGAAGTGAAATCCGCACAAAACAGGCATCTAGGAATGCCTGTAAAAACTGGCGCCAAGTCCACATTCAAGTAAAATTAGTATAAATGGAAAAAAGGTAAGATCAAAAAAACATGTGAAATCAAGTAAAACGCCAAGTTAGCTGCGTTTTTTTTCATAATTTTTTCCGAACTAGCAATGTACTATTGACTTATAAAATTTCAGTTAATTTTGAAGTACCAAAAAAAAAATCTTCAAAACCAAAAAACTATGGAACATGGCCCAATTTTTTAAATTCTTTCAACAGTTCCATATATTATAGTTCATACATAAGAACATTTGAAACCGAATTGGGCAGACTTTAATGACAAAATCCGAACAACCTCCTCTACATATCTGTTAAATTTGGTCGCAATCGAATTAACCGTTTTGGAGATTACCCCGAACAGACAGATAGACACCAGAAATTTATATAGTAGTATATATACGTGCAAGTGGAAGTTCGGTAACATTTCGTACGATCAAAATGGAAGTTTGGTGACGAATTGGAATTTTGAAGACAGTCACCAAATTTCCAAAAAAATTTTCTTCTTCCAAATTAATTTTTTTCCTAGATGCCTGTTTTGTGCGGATTTATGTATGTATGTATAATTTTCATAAAGAAAAATAAAAAAAAATTCTGGTGTGATCGGACTTGAACCCGGCTTAGCAAAATGAAAATTTGGCACTCTAACCACAGAGCTAATATATTATCTGGGAAGCTGTTTATGTTTACAAATCATATAATGCAGGCTTGAGTACGATGAGTTATGATAGAGCTCGCCAGCAAAGTGTCAGAACAAATCGTTGTCTTGATGATGTCATGTTATAACGGTTGGTTCTTTCACTCATAACGACACGAGACCAAATCGACTTACCGACCGTGATAAGTTATCTTCAGTGATAATACCGACCTCGATTGGCAATAAATAATCTTCAGCGATAATACCGATTTCAATTGGTGATAAATTATCTTCAGCGATAATGTTATAAATATCAGCAAAAAAATAACCATAGAAAAAAAAATAGCGGTGATGTGTCTCGAAGATGTTAGATGATGGGAAAAGGTATTAAAGTAAGAACAATTTCTGTTCCAAGCAAATTTTTTCTTTATTATTATAATGTATTCTTCTTTTTTATAAAAAAAATAATGATCCTTGAATGATAGTTCCCAAGTAGCATTTATCTACCTGTAAGAATCGAAATTATCGATTTCTTTGATAACTTTTTTCATATAAGTAAAACTAGAAAAACTAATCATAAAACAAGACTTACAGTATCATAACCATCATCATAGTCAGTGGAATCATCATCATAATTATTGTCGTCATCAATTGTTGGAGGTGAAGGAGGTAGAAATTCTATCTCACTATCCTCCGATGACACAGTTGCTGGAGAAGGAGGTAGAACTTCTACCTCACTATCACTGTCTTCGACAGTGATGATTTCCTGGCTTGGAGGTGGTGGCATGACGGAGATGTCTCCTTCTATCCGGAACCATATGACGCTACCGGGGAACGTTAGGCAGGTAGCCGTTATGCCACAAAGCGTAAGGGTAGCGCCTTCTATCCCTCCCGTCTCTTCCCAATGATCTTCAAGTGTCATTAGAATAATAATTTCTAGGAGGGTGATCGGTAGGTCGAACCAGGCCTCCGGGAAAATAAAAGTGCACATCTCTTCCTAAGAAGTAATAACGATTATGATAGATTTTTTTTTCAAACTTAAAAAAAAAAAAATTCCCCCACTTGATAAATTATCATTTAACAATTTATGAAATTCACAATTACACTCAATAAATAATCATATTAATGCATAAAAATTAAAAAAAAGACACTTTTTATACTTGAATGAAGCAAAAGTCACTACTTACTTGGTATGGTTTGATCAGTTTGACTGTCGAAAATAAACTAAATATTTTGTCCTATTCATCGTACACCATGGCTAAATGTTTATATTTTTCAAATAGGCCAATGGTGAAAAAATCATTGAACGATATTGATTTAAATCTATATAGAGAGGCCTTGATCACATCACTCAGCATCAAATTACAGATAGAGAAAAGAATTTGACAGCAAGAAAAAATTTTCACTAAAAAAAAATTTATAGATGACATTTTTTTCTTTTTTAATTATTAAAATAGCTTGTAAACGATCTCTACTATGGATAAATAATTTTAGACATATATTTTTTCGATTGGATTTTTAATTAAACTTGTTTTCTTTGTCGCTCATGCCTCTGCTATTTTTTTTTCCCCGCTCTGCCACCGCTTCCTCACTTTGTCTATACTTTTATTTTCCGCTAAGAAGCTGTGATTCATGCAAAAGTTGAAAAGGCTATGTGTCGAAAAATAATCGACTTATTTTATTTCATTTAGAAACGTTAATATTTGACTCAGTCGGTCGACTGCATCACATTTTCCTCACCCTTATCTCTTTTTCACTTTGTTTATACTCTCCTTCTCTGTTACTTATTGAAGTAAGATATAGTATATATTATGAATAATCAATTGTAATATTTCATTTACTGTATGAGTAAACATAACTGAACGGATTTTGAATGTAAAAAAATTATTGAAACGAAAAATTATTATCTTTTTTTATTTTATATTTTTTGAACTACGATTTGTAATTCTTTACGTTTAAATGTGTTCTGACTTCGAGTCGGCCGGACGGAAAAACGAAAACCTAGTGGACTGTAATGAATACGAGCAGAACAAAGAAAAAGGTTGGATGCTAGAAGGTTCCTTAAAAAAAAGTTCAACACCAAATTGTATGGGTGTTATAGTTTTTATTAACCAATAACACTTAACTTAACCAATAGAAATTAATAGTCACTAAAGTTATGTGAGTTGACTGTACATTTATTGTTCATACACTTATGAATTGTCTGCTGGTTATTTTTTCACCGAAAAAGGTCTCACACAGTGAATAGCAACAGGCACACTATACACCTGAGTTGTTCGAGTGTGTGATGTATGTGTGACTGTCCGTGAGGCACTATGGCGTCGACGCCAGTTCAGCTTCGCGCCCAAAGACACTACAACTGACTTTACTGGACCACTGGCACTGATGAGATTGATTATGATGTTTCAATTATGTACACGAGAGTTGTCTGAGTCTATTTGACCGTATTTTTAATTACCAAGGGTGAGCTGACTGCAAAAAACTGCGATTCGACTGCGAAAATTTATACAGAGATGACCGCGTGATTTGCCTGGAGCTAACTGACGCCACAAGTGCTCGACCGCGTGCTTGGTGGCGTCACTAGGGCCGTAGAGTTGCCTTCTGGGCCATGAGGGAAATACTTCCCGATGATTGGTCCAGTGAGTTGACTGACGCGCCGGTGGACAAGTCCGGCATTAACAATTTTCAAATATTCTGAGACTTGCTGACTTGGGGCCCTCTAAGTTAGAACAAAATGACTTCTTTAACGTTGGAAATAATTAAAAAAGAGTTGAAAGTTAACAACGTTTAATGTACGGTAAAGATTTTACAGAGAGTGCACATTAATGCCACACGTTAATACATGAAACTAAAAGTGACGTTTGGAAACATAAGTGAATTGATTGACGTTTAGTATTTCAACATCCTCCCTTAAACTCAAATCAACCCTATCGTGGAGGCACAGTATGCCAGTTTAGCATGTGATGTCGCTTTAGTGAGTGCATCTGCTACCATCAAGTCCGTTTGTATATATTGCACATCAATGGCCCCTTCAACAGTTTTGTCACGTACATAATGATGCCTCACATCTATATGCTTTGTTCTGGAATGATAGCCATCGGATTTCGATAGTTTAATAGAACTTTGATTATCGCTGTAGATAATCATTGCTTCATTCTTCAGTAGAGGCCAAAACGTTTCTTGTAGTTGCTTCAGCCACATAGACTCTTGAACACAGGACGACAAAGACATATACTCTGCTTCGGTTGTCGATAGCACAACAGTTGGCTGGCGTTTAGAACTCCAGCTAATCGCTCCTCCCTGAAACAAGAAGATGTACCCAGTACACGAACGTCGGTGATCTTCTGAACCTGCCCAGTCTGTGTCACAGAAGCCAGGAGTCATAGTTTCCTCTGCATTTTGTTTATAACTCAATCTATTATCTTCAGTACCTTTTAAATATCGCATAACTCGCTTCAATAATATCCAATGTGCCATTTCAGGTTTCTGATTGTATTGACTCAATAAATTTATCACAAAACTTATATCTGGCCTAGTAATGTGTGAAATATACAACAAGCATCCAATAATTTCTTGATAAGAGATTCCATTCAATGTATTTGATTCCTCAGATGTACTTTTTAACTTTGTATTGATATCTATTGGAATCTTAACACTTTTGCAATCAGACATGCCATATTTATTTAGTCCTTCTGTTCTGACTTGGTCTAAGGTACTCTATCGACGGCCTAACATTTTTCTCCCCACCGAATAATTAGATGACTCAAGGTCTCTCCTGCCAACTCATGTTCGCCAATTAGACAACTCTAATTAATTTCTAGACGTATATGTCCCTTCTCGAAGGGCCTAGAAGCTTCGAGAACGCAGAGGTTACGGGAAAAACGGTATGTATTAGTCAGTATTCGCCGGTTACTGCGAGTATTCGTACGTAGCTCGTACTCGGACGGCTCTTGGGCATCATCGGACGATGCCAACCCACAGACAACTCGTTGTAACAGTCAACTCGGTACCTGTGTACTAGCAGAGAGCTCACGCAGTCGAACTCTCTAGTGAAAACCCAGACAACTCCTCTGACATGGACTAACTCACCAGTTAATCATCTATAGTGATGATTGTGAACTCATCAGGCAGTCTACCTCTTAGAAGACATCCTCAGGAAGCTCATGTTGGTCCGCATCAGCACCTTCTAACAAAAGGCGCGAATGATGTCGGCTTCGACGCCTCACGGCCTCATGGACAGACACACACACAAGGTCCATACACGAACAACTCGCTTGTGTCTGTGTGGCTGACGCCAACACAATGAAACTCAGACTACTCAAAAAAATCAGGCTACTCCTGGTGCAGAGACCAGTACAGGAAAACTTACAACTTTCCTGTGATCCTCTACTTATCAGTCAACTCAGCAGTGAACTTTGTGTGAAATTTTCGTGAACTCAAGGCTGTACAGACAACTCAAAAACTCCTTTATTGTTTTTTTTCTGTTACTGTGATTTTAGTGTTAATAAATCGTTAACTGTTACTGTTAAATAGTGTCAGCCAACTCATTTACACCGTTCAAAAGTCCCGACTGTTCTAGCATCCAATCATCTGAAAAATACAGTCCACGAAGTCCCGACTTCTCACTCAGCCGACTCAAAGTCAGAACACCTTCTCTTATGTATTTTTTCTGATCTAAATGAATGACTCCATTCTCTCTGTCTCTTTCTACATGAATACCAATGCAATAATTTATATTTCCCAAATCTTTTATCTTAAATTGTTTTTTTTAACTTTTCTGTAATATGATTTTTGGACTCAATATTATTCGTCAGTAAAATTATGTCGTCGACATAGGTAGCTCGAAAAATATTGTTATTGTTGTCTACCATTTCATAATATATACAAGGATCTAACTTGTTTTGTAATAGACCTATTCCTTTAAGTGTAGAACTAAGCTCCTTATTCCATTGCCGGCTTGCCTGTTTTAATCCATATAATGATTTTCTTAACCGACATACTTGTTTACCATTCTCATACAGTGGTGGTTGCATCATGTAGATCTTCTCCTCTATGCCGCCTTGAAGAAAAGCTGATACTGTATCCATTTGACAGATGTCTAAATCAAATCTAACTGCCAAGGTAAACAAATATCTTAAAGAAGCGTACCTTATCACTGGTAAAAATACTTCTGTGTAGTCTACCCCAGGTCTTTGAAAACAACTTTTAATTACAAGCCGTGCTTTTTACTCCACTATCTCTCCATTTTCATTAGTCTTCTTTTTGTAAACCCATTTGCATGGTAAGAGGCGTTTGTTGTCTGGAAGAGTAGTAATATCCCATGTGTTATTCACTAATAATGACTGATACTCCTCATCCATTGCTGTTTCCCAGTATTCAGCATCAGAGCCCGACAAGGCTTTTTCAACATTTAGTGGATCTGAAATCTGCTCAACACACATAAAATTATTGTGTTTCTGATGAGATCTAAGGGTGATATTTCTTGTAAAGCTACCAACACTACTATCATCATTGAAACTGGGATAATATGTTTCATCATCAGTCATTATATTCAACACACAACTATTAAAAGATGAGTCAGTACTCGAGGGTGATGATGATTCATCTTGGGTCTCACTCTGCAGTGTATTGTCCACGGATGTCACCTCATCCTTTTCACTTACAGGAATATTGACAAGGTCTTTGGTAAGTACAGGTTACTGTGTCACATTATTCAATGAGTTTAGTTTCTTACCAGTCCACTTTTCATAGGGAGTTACCTCAGCCAAAACCCGTGATAGTGATCTGTTTATGACAAAAACTGCAGCAGTGACCGCCTCTGCCCACAACTGTTTATGCAGCTTTGCTTCAAATAACATGCACTTTGCTCGTTCCTCCAATGACTGATTCATCCGTTCCGCTACACCATTCTGCTCAGGCGTGTAGGAAGTACTGGTCTGATGTTTGATGCCGGAAGCTGCTAAAAAAACAGAGAATTCTTAATTACAGTATTCTTTTCCGTTATCGCTTCTTACTATTTTATTTTCTTCTCTAATTTATTTTCTACTTCTTCTTTAAATTTTTGAAACACTGACTTAATATCCATTTTGTTCTTGAGAAAATACACATATACTTTACGGGAATAGTCATCTATAAAGGTTATGAAGTACTTCGCACCACCTACAGATGATGTCTCCATCGGACTACATAGATCTGTATGTACTATTTCTAGTAATGCTTTTGCTCTTGAACGGTAATCGTGTTTGTTTAGCTTCACAACATGGTATGCAAACCGTATTAATATCTTTATTTGTGATAGTTATACCCTCAGCACATGATTCTAACCTCTTTACATCAACCAAATTTAAATGCCTCATTCTCGTATGCTATGTAATAATATCAGTCTTATTTTCACAAGCAACAGCATAAGCATTCACAGACACAGTGTTCAATTTATACATGTTATTGAATAGTCTTGCATTTGCTATAAGAATCTTATTGGCATTGTAAATATTACAGCCCATGTCAGTAAATTCCACTTTACAACCATTCTTGGTTAATTGACTGATAACAAGTTTACACTCAGCTCAGGAATATATAAAACATTTCTTACCTGGATCGGGCATTCATCCTTGCAAAAAATAGTTTAAATGTTTACATTACCCATATTTTGCACAGACACTGCATCATTATTAGCTACTTTAATTTGCTGAATCGGAGATGCTTGTATATCATACATCCAGTCAGAACGGCTCGCCATGTGCATTGTAGCACCTGAGTCAATGTACCATTCATCTTTATTTACATTGCTGTAAGCTGAAAAACGGTTTCGATTAGATTCTGAAGTCTTCTCTGTGCACTGATTTTTAAAATGTCCATATTTGTTACAATTAAAACAGCGAGGCCCTCTTCCTTTTCTCGTGGCATTGTTTTTAGAGGTATTCTTGTGCTTTGTAAATGACGCTGAAGATGCGGAAACTTTCACTTCCTGTAAAAGTTTTGTCTTAATGAAGTCTGATGAAATTTTGATGCCGGAACTTTCCAAACCCATGATCATCGGTTTATAATTAACAGGTTAACCCGCCAACATGAGTGTTCCCAACCATTCGTCATCAACTTGAAAACCGATATTTCGTAATTTATATGCGGTACTCATGATTTGATTCACATATTCCTCGACGCTTGCGCAGTTATCCAGTGGTATGCTGATTAAATCCATACTTCTCTTGATGACTGTGCATTTTTAATATGGACGTAGTTTATTGGTTCCACCAACAAAATGATTTTCGACTTGGCTTTTATATCTTGTCGATTTTGGTGCAGGGATCGACGCATTCCCACAAATCTTCATGATGAAGATAGGATTTCACCGCAAACTTCCAAGTAGAATAATTCTCCCGCCCGGCTAACTTTTCAATTTGTAGGTTAGTCATAGCCATTTTTCTCAGGGCGATTTTCGATGAAATTACGAAATATTTACTACTGTACGATCCTTTATTACACTAAATGTTAAACTTTTAATCTATGGGCCCATAACCTGTTGGAAATAATTAAAAAAGAGTTAGAAGTTAACGACGTTTAATGTACGGTAAAGATTTTACAGAGAGTGCACACTAGTGCCACACGTTAATACATAGAACTAAAAGTTACGTTTGGAAACATAAGTGAATTGATTGACGTTGTAACAAGGCGGCTGAGTCGATTGTCACTCAGCCCTTCAGCAAGTCGATACGTTATCGATCACTAGTTGACCTAATTCACCAATTGGGTCAAATTAATTTATTTTTGGCGGTGCTATTATCACCACGTGGCTAGCCGGCTAAAATATTCCCGGAAGGATGCCATTGTAGTGTTACCATTAAACGAGTAAGCACGTGGTGTCCACTCCTTTCAAGCTACAATCATTACGCTGCTTGAAACCTTGAACATCCAATATCATTGCCATGATGCACGTAAAATTTGTACACATGCCGAAAATGTAAAACGCAACTGAATAGTATTACGGTAAATCATCTATTTATATGTTCAGCCCGACTTATTGAAATTATAGCATCTAATTTTATTGTTTGATCACTACAACGATTGGCTATAAAATTGTATTTTGTAGGATTTTTTTTTGCATCACATGTAATTTTTGTTAGTCTGAAATGTTCAGCAAGAATGATGAAACATCACGCTTCCCCTTCTCAAGATATTTCTCGGAAAATCAGGCAAGAATTTACATGATCTCAGGGCTGATTTACAGCCTTGCATGTTCTGGAAGTTTTTAGTGGGGGATGATGAAACATCATGTAAACGTTTTATACGCATGTTTTAATTTATGATTGCATAAAAAATTGAAACATTCTGGATCCTTTGTTTGGAGGGGATGAATTGTATTTATACCTATGCAAGGCATGTTTAAAATCACTGATAAATTAAAACTGTAAGAAATACGTTGTGATACATAAATCAAACAGTAAGAATGGATTCATCAAGAATAAATAAAATTGCCAAGTGTGAGACATACTTACCAACCAAGAAGACGGATACATTAAAACCCTCTTAAACGTAAAAAATTACTGGTCTAAAAGAACTTGAAACTGTGTATGAAACAAAAGTTGTGGCAACAGTTAAAAATAGCTACATGATATTTTTACCTCCACGAACGGTGAAAATTTTGGAAAATCATAAAGAATTTGAAAAATTGGTTGAGTTGGCTGCTGACAACAGTTATCATTGTTGTACCATGGTGGAGCTAAGAATTCTTTTGAACTGATAGCTGATGATGAAATGTAATCTAAAATTTTACATGTCAAAAAAAAAATATAATGGATACAATTGATGAAATGTAAATCTTACGATAATCAATGTAATCTAAAAAAAATTTTCATGTCACAAAAATAATGAATACAATAAACAAAAAAAATAAATTTTAAACTATTGTTCTTTTGATTTAAATATTTCCCCTTTCGACATTTTCAGAAAATCGTTATTTAATATAATTTAAATTTGGTAATTGATATTCTCGAACTTTCAAGAAATTCTTTTTGGATTATGACAGTCATTACAAGGTCATCCAAATCCTATATAAATCTTATTGTTGCGAGAGGTTAATCGCAACCTGTCAGCTGGACAGGTTATAACGTGTTTGCAGCTATTAACGCTCAAACGACGCTCAAGTACACGTACTCGATTATCGCTCGTTCCTTCTTTGCAAATCCTAATCGTTTCAAGCTCTTGATAAATTCTATTCAGTTTCAATAAAGTTCAGTTAAGCTCGTAAATTGTTAATAAGTCATTGTTAACGTAAAAAATACTTTATTTTTGTAATAAAACTGATAGTTAAGCTCAAAAAAAGTGTCTATTGTGTGTGTGCACCTCTCCTGACCACATCCTACGGCGTAGCTCGAACGCTATCGATCTTTTAGCTCTAAATAAAACAACCCAATCAATAATTTTCGGTTCTTAAAATACACTTATTGAGCACGCTTTTCCATCATTGTAATTCTGAAGTTTGTCTAGTATAGTCAAAAATGAGTGCACCGAACTATTATTCTGATTTAATTAAAATGATGGAGGACGCTTATGCTCTTGTATCATCTTTAAATCGTGAATCTAGTTAAATCATTGATAAGTGGGTGCGAATTAATAGTGACAATATTACTACATTCAATAGACATTTGCAATCAAGTGGTATATCGGTTGGTGAAAAACAACGAATTCAATCGATAATTGCAGCACTCGCAACATTACATGAAAAATTCGTAAATCATTCAATCGTTGGAGGAAGCCTTCAATCAACAGAACAATTAATTCGATAGAAAGATTTAGAAAATGTTTTCAGGAATCGAATTCGCACTAGTGTTGTCATTAACTTGCAAATTTTAAATTAACGAGACTTCTTATTGAACACTGAAAAGCTGATTACCGAAAAGTCGACAAATATAGTGACAAGTGAGGGAAATTTAAAAGTGAACTTTGTCCTTGCTTGTAAATTCTGTAATCGAACAAATGATGAAACAGTTGTAGAGATGAAGTACTTTAATGTAAAAAATAAAGCAATTTTGCCGTCAACAGACATAAAAAAACATTTTTTGGAAAATGTTGTTGACGAACTACTAACAAAAGTCAAGAAATTGAATATCGGCAAGTCAATATCAATCGTTATCAACCTCTATCAGCTGAACAATCTACATTTATGTCTCTACCAAAATTCATACAACAAAAAAAAGCAGTACTAAATATTAAAAACAACGATCAATACTGTTTCTTTTGGGCTGTTACTGCAACTCTTTATCCTATTTTTGTGAATTCAACAAGAACAAGTTCATATCCTGATTACAAAAGTGTGTTAAAATGTTAAGGTATTAACTGTCCCACAACCTTACATGATGTTCCAAAATTTGAAAAACTCAACGATTTAGCAATAAATGTGTATGATTTAGATGACTGTACGTATGGTTTAGATGATAATTGTGAAATTTTTCCGATGTATTTAAGTAAATATTATAAAGTACATGAGCCATATATTCACCTGTTTATGGTACACAGTAGAGTAAAAGTAGAATGAAAATAATATTAATCCAGTTTTTCATTTTTGTCTGATAACGGATCTCTTAAGATTAGTTGGGAATCAAATTTCTAAAAATGCACACAAACTATTCTTATGTGATAGATGTTTAGGTCACTTTAAGATGGAAAAATCATCAAAAAGATTGTATCAATATGAACGATACGCGAATTACACTTCCGAAAAAAAGTCTTAAAATAGAATTTAAAAATTTTCATTTTAAAGAGCCTGTGCCATTCGCTATCTATGCTGATCTTGAGAGTATTCTTGAACCTGATAATGAAGGTAATCAAAAGAATATTCCATGTAGTGTAGCCTATTATATGCACTATACATATGACAATTCAAGATGTCGATTCAATCTTAAACGTGACGTTAATTGTATAAACTGGTTCATGACGAAGTTGAAAAAAATAGCTGAAACAGTCAAAACTTACCTAGAAAACGTAGTACCAATGAAACCATTAACATCCCAACAGTTAAACAATTTTCGTAATGCAAAAATCTGTCACATTTGTAATAAACCATTTTTACATGATAAAACGAAAGTACATGATCACTGTCACTTTACAGGCAATTATCGAGGCGCTGCTCATGTTAATTGTAATTTAAATTATTAAAATCATGCATAATTCCAGTTATTTTTCATAACCTCTCAGGATATGACTCACATTTTTTTATTAAATCATTAGCTACATCATTTAAAGGTTATATTGAATTATTACCTGTCAATAAAGAAAAATACATAGAATTTACAAAAACAGTTGATCAGGAAATTCCCCACGAGAAATAGTTGTTAAATTACGATTTATTGATTCTTTCCGATTCATGAGCAATAGTATTGAAAAACTTGCATCATTTTTGGATAATAACGCAAAATCAATTACCAAAAGTTTCTATCCCGAGCCAGATAAATTTCAGTTAGTAACTCGTAAAGGTGTTTTCCCATATGAATGTATTGACAGTTGGGAAAAACTAGACGAACGACAATTACCAGACAAAACAAAATTCTATTCGAAACTCAACGATTCGGACATTTCCGATGACAATTACCAACATGCACGCCACGTTTGGGATCAATTTCAACTAAACGCCTTCGGTGAATATTCAGATTTATATTTAAAAACAGCCGTTCTTCTGTTAGCAGACATTTTTCAAAATTTTAGACAACGTTGTATCTCTACTTATGAGCTTGATCCGTTACATGTGTGAAATAATAACGGAATTCATTGGTCTGAAAGCAAAAATGTACACATTTAAAATTGAAAACATAAAAGACAAATATAGTAAAGCAAAGGGTGTCAAAACTGCAACAATAAAATCTATAACATTTGATGACTACAAAAAATGCTTCCTTAATCATAAAGAATTATGTAAAACGGAATATCATATAGTCAGCAAGAAACATGAAGTACATACAATTAGTAGACAAAAATAAGCATTAAGTTGGGAAGACAATAAAAGAGTTCTTTTAGCACAAACAACTGATACACTTCCTTGGGGTTATAATTCATATCAAATAGTGTAAATAAATTATTGTAAATATGAAGTTTATGTAAAAAAAATAATTTGTAAGAAAAAAAAATATTATAAATTATTTACATTGGTTCATATTGAATTCATCTTCTACAAATAATATGATAAAATCATTGTCAACCTTAATGGTCTTTTTTTTTTCATCTTTAATTTCTTCCAAAGTTCGTTTATTAATTTTATCAAGATGTTTAATTGTTTCTTTTTTCTTTTTAATTTTTTGTTGTTCTTCATGAGTTAAAGGTATCCATTTGAAATTAGCAGTTTTATCTTTTGTATAACGTGGTAATTTTTGAGCATCACTACACATTTTGTCAGTCATTGCTTCTATCTCTTCAGCCAAAAACATTTTGGCAGTCATTGTTTCCAACTCATTAGTTAGAGACATTATAAATCTTCTATGTTAATCCAGCTATTGTGCGTTTTATCAAATCCTAACCACTTGACAAAAGCTTGATTACTACGCTTTTTCAGAACTTTTTCCACCAAATGAATAAATATCAGGATATTGAACTTTAGTCAATTCTTCTTGATAAAAACCTGCTTTAATCGGTTGGTCTTGATAGTCGATAAGCTTGTATTATTTAGTCTTTTCCATTTTTTATTGAGCTTCAAGTTTATTATTGTAGATAGTATGACGTAATTGTTTCTCATTAGCTGAAATAACATCAATCGGTTTTATGTTGATGGTTCTATGTTTGCTATTGTTATATGATGTTATCAATTTTGGTTAGATGTCTATCCATTTGTAATCACCTCGCCACGTAAATTGTTTCCACATTTGACTTTCTAACGTGCGAATAAATCGTTCACACACAAATGCCTCAAGATTACTGAATGTAGAGTACATTTTGATATTTTATCGTTTCATTAGTGCTTCAAATTCTCTATTGTAAAATTCTTTTCCTCTATAAACATGAAAAAATTTTGGCACCCTTTTTTGTAATAGAATCGATTTCATTACATGGGCTACATCTTCACCATTTTTAGATTTTGTGGGCACAGCCCAAGCGTATTTTGAAAAAATATCAATAACAGTCGATAAATACTGATGACCTTTATTATAAGATTTATATGCTGTCATGTCAACTAGATAAGCTCGCCAAGTTTTATCAAGTCCACATATATCAACATGTCGTCGTTGATAATTTCTTCTAACCGGTCTATGCAGCTCTTCAGTTATTATTTTTTTCTCCATGTTCATGATGCTGCTGATCAAGATATTTCCGAATATTTTCTTTCAATTGTTTAATATTTTCAGCTTGTTTACGATTTGCTTTTTTCAGTAAACGTAATCGATCTGACTCATACAGTTCAATTGTTTCATTCAATTCTTCTTTCAGACGTTTACGATGTTCTTGTGATGATTCAATATGTTGCTCTACTTGAACATTAATTATTTTGATTTTTTCTCTATTTTCTCCAACAATTCTTCTTAAATTTGCTACAGTTTCGCGTAACAGACGTAATTCCATTTCAAAAAATTTTTTTAACATCGTAATCTTTTTTTCAATTACTCCTAATGATGTTGCATTATTCAAATCTACTGGTTCAGCGAGATTACAGAATCTCTTATGATCCATGTCAAACTATTGATCCACAGTTAATTCGAATCCTTCACCAGGAGGCCCACGAACAGCACTTTTCACAACATCTTTCGCTTACTGTCGTCCGAAAACGCCAACACTCATTTTTAAACCTCTCACTTCAAAAGTTTTTCAAAGAATGAGTAGCTGTGTGGAATACATCAGATTAATGAATGATTTTAGCTTTACGCAATTTCTCTAAAATTGATAAAATTTCGTTAGTATGACTGAAATTTCCAGCAGTTTGAGATGCAATAAGTAAACGAAGTCGACCTACAAGTTCATTAGGATCATCCCAATAAATATAATCGGTAGGATAATTTTGTTTATGTTTAATCATATATTGTGGTAAACTCTCCCCACTTTTTGGTATATATTTACTGATGATGTCGGTAAATTTTTTTAAATTCTTATCTACTCTGATACTTCTGTCAGGAAGATAATGCTTTCGATAGGCGTTTGTCATACTGATAATTCCGTCGTAAGTGTTTTTATCTTCTTTTGTTATTTTTGATTGATCAAGTGAATTCATAAATAATAATTCCAATAGACCAGAAGTAGTATTGTATTTTTTATCACCAATATAAATAAAATTATTGTCGAACCTGACTTCAGAATCATCCATCATCAGTCGATTACCTTTTAACTTTCGTATGCCATACTTTGTATCTAATTCTTTGGACAAGAGCTTAGAATCGAACATCTTCAAATACGTTACTACAGGTATGTCTTTAATAGGAGTACTTTGATGGGTAATTGTTGCTGTTGTATAAGAATCATCATCAGTTATTTCATAATCAGGTGTAAGGCTTTCTTGTTTGCTTTCAACTTCTTCTTTAGGTTCTTCTTTTTTTATTTTTATTTCTTGAGGTTCCTCTTCAATAAGTTTTTTATCAGCTAATTGTTTAAGAGGAGTCACCATAGGTTTAAATATTTCACTCATGATTTGTTGAGTCATATCTCTTCCAATCAACTTATGCTTTTGGCGTATTGCATCACTAGCTTTCGCTCTTTGATGCAATATTTTTTTTTCTTGTTGCAGCTTCGTGGTTTTCATGTTGACACTTTGACAATCACATATATGATGTACAATTTAATGTATTCACCATAAATTTATACTCATAAAGCAATTAAATCCTCTTTTATATCGCCCATTATTGAGATCACTGTCTTTATCAATTACCAAGAAGCCATATTTATCATTATTCCAGCACATTAAACATGTAAAAATAGATAAAACTTGCATGGAAGCATCCAGTACAGAAAACATGATTTATTCACCTTTTAAAATCTGTAACTTTTTTAATATCAATATTAAGAAATAAAAATTGGTAGACAGATAGAGAAAAGTCTTATCCATAAGCCTGTCTGATTGAAATAATTAAAAACCGCAAATCGGCTCGCGGGCAATTCTGAGAGCATCAATTTTAGAGAAGAAGCTAGAATAAAAATGCATTTTTTCACCTTTTAAAATCTATAACTTTTTCTAATATTAATATTAAGAAATAAAAATCAACAAAGTAATAGAAAACAGTCTGATCTATAATAGTCTGACAATTTTCATTCCTCAATATCAATATTAAAAGAAGTTACAGATTTTAGAAAGTACAAGTGTTCATATATAAGCTGGTGTATGCTTATTTAATTACATGGAGAAATATATATTAGTCAGTCATAATTAGTTTTTTTTACTGTGCATACGTACTTGAGAATAATTATTTATTTTATCATATGTTATAGTGCTATTGTTATTAGTATTTGAGAGGTTCCCATTAATTATTATTAAAATTTGATCATGCCCTTTAAATACATATTTATATAAATATTTTACAGATTTTATAGACGAAACAATTTCTACATTCATATGAGCATTAAATCGTTTCGAAAGTATTTTACTGCGTGGTACATGTTGATTTGTAGAAGTGCTTCCTTGTGACCGAATATAAATAATATCTGAATCTCTGCGACGAGAATAAGGCCCTGGTTGAACATTCCGATAGAATCCTATAAAAAAAAAACTTTATAAGAATGAATCGGAAAGTTACATCATAAATATCACACCTTCATGAGAATCTATAAAACATTTTCTTATAAATTCTTATGAAACAAGTAATATTTCTAATGTAACTTTTTGATTCATTCTTATAACTTTATAAGAATCTATAAGCAGGTTTCGTATTATTTTCTATCGGAATTCATAAGAGATTATTAAAAATATTCTAATCACTTTGTATAAGAATCTATCAGCACGTTTTGTATAGTTTTTTATTGGAATTTATCTTCTCATCACGAAGAACATTAGTTTAAAAAAAAGAAATTTAAATTTACTTTGAACGTTTTTTATTTATACGAATTTGTTATTCAAATATACACCTGTAGTAAAATTTGTCAGTACCTTTATCCGAAAATATACTGCTGATGTTGAGATTTGATCCTGCCATCTTCGGGTCCACAGTCCAGTACGCTGCTGATTGCGCTATTCTAAAACATAGAGATATGATTTCCGCCTAATGTATTTTAGTTAGTTAAAATAATTCAAACATAAATTAAGTTTGCTCCCTAGCAAGTATTTCGAAGCAGAAATAGAATAATTGTCATTTGTAAAGATATGACAGTTAAAATGCAACTTAGGAAATTATATTTTTATCCCAATGTCATATGATAGGATTTTATTCTATTCAAAAGAAGAACACTAGAAAAATTCCTGTAAGAAATTACTGAATTCTTATCGGTAAACAATTTCTTCAGCATATCGACTATTTTTATAAGATACAATCGAACCGTTTGTCGTAAGATCCTATGAGAATTTATGAGCAAGTGACGCCGTTTGATGTTCTGTCTGATTCTATCAGAATTATTGTCATCAGATTAAATAAGAACTTATTGGTAAAGAATTTTCATCCACAAATCAACCATTTTTTATAAGAAACTCTGGGACTGTGATTTATAAGATCCTATGAGAATTTATCAGTTAATGACGCCGTTTGATAGTCTGCCTGATTTTATACGATTCTATTTGAATAAAGGTCATCAGATTGAACAAGAACTTATTGGTAAATAATCTTTATTAACATATCAACTTTTTTTATAAAAAACTAAGGGACCATTGCTCACAAGATCTTGCCTCAACCAGTGAAATCACGAACCTACAGAATTTAGAATTTTCCTATTGACACAACTGAATAGGATTATAATGATTTTAAAAAAAGTTAGCGATTTTATAGAAAATAAAGAGTTTCTATGGGAAATGAAAGTAGAGATTTGAATAAGAAATTGATCGATTCAATAAGATAATCTGACTCAAAACATTTATCTTTATTTCTAAATGCTGCAAAAGAATTAAGCATTATTTTATGGGTTGAACTCTTCCGACATCCAATAGTAAATACCTACTGAGAAGCAAAATTCTAATATAGAATATCTAGCGAAAAAATATTCTCTAAATTACATTTTTATGCTTGATGAATTCATAAACGTTCTCATAAGATTTGAGAATGAAATGAGAAATCACAGTTTCCCATATATTCTTAGAAAGACTTGTACACTGCTTTATCGTTTAACTGAAAATTCTATAGAAAAAAAAAGTTGCGTTCGAGTTCAAACATAGCTTACTTTTTTATACAGCATGAGCGAATATTTCTGATTATCACAACGTACACGATAGCGTAAGAACGCATTTTTCATTATTAGAACATAAGTTAAAGCGCTAAAACACATGTTCATTGCTTGGAAAAAACGTTCCAGCATTATAAAACGACAACGGATATTGGAACGAATATTTCACTATAAGGATATAAATGAAATCGTTAGGATGCATTCCATATTAACAGAACATCAATTGGAACATTAAGACCTATATTCAACACTTTAAACATATTTTTGTTTATTGGAACATAAAAAAGATCGTTAAAACACATATTCAATCATCAGAACATAAGTGGAAACGTTAGAACTTATAACATAACGTTGGAACATATTTTGTTTTATTAGAATTTAAAGAAAACTGTTGGAACGTATTCCCTATTGTCATACATATTTAACCATTTGAACATAAATAAGTTCTTTAGAATATACTTTTGATTATCAGAACATAAGTTCAAACGTTAGGACAAATAATATAACGTTAAAATATATTCTTGTTTATTAAAACATAGTTTAGAACATTCGAACGAATATTGGATGATTAGAACATAAAAAAAATTCTGAGAATGCATTCTCTATTATTAGAACATAAACCGGATTATTAGAATACATATTTGACTATTGAAACATAAATAAGTTCGTTGGAACATATATTTAATCATTGAAACATAAGTTAGAAAGTTTAACTGTATGATTCAACGTTAAAACATAAATAAGTTTTTTTAAATACATGTGTTATGGTCAAAATATATGTGTGAACTTTAAAACCCATAATTTATTATTAAACCAAAAGTTAAATCGTTGATATCCATATCGAAACATTATTTTTTTTCTCATTATGAGAACGTGATGCTTTCATCACAAAATAAATAAAAATCTTATTTACTTCTTAGTTAAATTACTAATTATTAATTCAGAAATTTAAATTACTAAATTATCAGTTACTTTTGTATTTAATAATGTGGAAAAAAAAATTTCGAATTACTCCTGTAATTTGTAATTTCGCCAAAAATATTATCAATTGTAAAAGTAATTTGTAATTTGATCTATAAAATTACAAGTTACTTTATTAATTTGTTATTAGATCCATCAAATTGCAAATTACATTATCAATTGATAATTTTGAAAATGAAATTATCAATAAACACTGTAATTGATAGTTTCATTTCCGATATTAATGATTATTCAGTAATTGATAATTTTTTGTTCTAAATTGTCTATTACAGAAGTAATTGATAATTTTGCCCTATTGTACTACAAAGAAAATATTAATGCCGAACCTCAATCTATATGTTGAGGGAGATTTTATATGGAGTGAAATGCATATCCAATTATCTGAAGATCTGCAACCATCTCGACCATTGCATTTAAAAGCTTAAAAATCTCTTTTCTAACATTCTTATGTTCATCTGAAATATTATTATTATTGATTTTCAGTATAGAATCAATAATCTTTTTATCCAATAAGAACATTTGCTCATGTGTTGCTGCTAATGAAGCTTTTAGTCGATTATTAGTCTCTTTCAGTCGAACATTCTCCAATTTGAGTTGACAATTTTTTTTTTCAGTTCTGTATATATCTATTTAATATCATCAGAATTAAAACTATCCCTTTTTCATAGTGTTAGTGGAGCGGGTGCCGTACAGTGGTCCGAAAACACAATATGCCCACTGTAGAATTACACACAAAACGAAAATTCTTCAATATGCTATTAGGAAATGTTGAATGGTGAAATTACTCATAGTAAGACTATTCAAGAATATTAAATGACAATTAAGGATCGTGTTTTACTTCATACAATTATCGTACCTTTAAATTGTTCTCTTCTTATTGAATTCAATGAGCAAAACACGGCGAAAAATGGTCAGTCGATTTCTCATCATAAGAGATGATTTTTACTAAATTACTAACTACAATCTGTTCGGAAATCACCCCTACAGATAAATGCTACATTGAAAGTAGTACCAAAATCACCCAAAACACTTAAATGATTTATAATTTCAACATTAGTTCAAGATGTTGTACAGAATTTTACTTATCCTCGTGCTTATAGTAAATTAGTACTTCATCCAATTATATCTAAAAGATCACTGAGAATTTTCTGATTTTTGCAGGCAATATCAATTCTATAATGTCACAATCATGAGACACTTTTTAACCGTTCTCGCTCCTCACCTAAGACCAGGAACAAATGAGATGCTATTTTCATTATTCCTAAGTACGTATGCACAGTGAAAAAAACTAATTTTGACTGACTAATATATATTTCTTTATATAATTGAACAGGCATCCACTAGCTAATATATGGACAACTTCTTTGTAATGTAAAAGTTACTCATTTCACTCAAGTAGTCAATACAGGGGGATTTCAAGACATTCTATTTTACCTGCCGTGCGGTTGTGTCCTATGCTAAGGTAAGTTACCACCAGAGCAGGCAACTTATAGACCGCAGGTTTAGTTGCCGATTTCGGATTGTTATCGATCTGCAATCGGTAATTGTTACCGATCTTCTCTGCAAGGTAGCGGCATGTTATAACGCGCAGAATGTAAATTTCAAAAATTCTATGATGCTAACGTATAATTCAAGTGTTTAAGAAGTGTATTTTTACTTAACTTATATACTATTCTATTATTAAATTATTCTTGATATTTTATTTTGCGCAATTAAATTTATCCATAAATCTTACTATAAAAGGAAGGTTGAGATGTAAAAAAAAAAAATTATCAATTTTACAATTGACAAAAACATATAATTAAATGAATTTTTTTACGTTATTTTCTTAAAGTATCCACTTTCTGCCTATTTAGTGTCGTGTGTTACGGAATCCTGAGAGGTGTTGTTTTCATTTGTTTCAATAAATTTGAAATTTTTTCAATTATCTCCAATATATTGAAGTGATAAGTTATTATTTTTTATGAAGTCGATCACGGTGTTACATCCAATGTCGTCTCTTAATGCTTCAATTAATCTTTTTGGCAGAAAAACTATCAATTCATTATCCAATATTGCAATGACTGCGTCACCATGTTTTGATTTCACTCTATTCAATCCTGTCACTTGATATCCCTGGTGAAAATATATCTACAACTTTTTATGCGATTCAACGACAGTAGGCACTTGTAGGGTCAGTTAGCTCCAGGCAAATCACGCGGTCATCTCTGTATGATTTTTCGCAGTCAAATCACGGTTTTGTGTAGTCAGCTCACCCTTCGGAGTACCAAATACGGTCGAGTAGACTCAGACAACTCTCACGAACATGAGGGAATCATCATAATCAATCTCATCAGTGCCAGTGGTCCAGTAAAGTCAGTTGTAGTGTCTTTGCGCGCAAAGCTGAACTAGCGTCGACGCCATAGTGCCTCACGGACGATCACACATACATCACAAACTCGAACAACTCAGGTGTATAGTGCGCCAGTTGCTATTCAGTGATTAAGAATTTTGTGGTGACAAATCACCTCTCAGACAATTCATACAGTGTACAAAACATAAAATTAGTGATTATTGTCCTCTATTGTTCTAAGTTAAGTGTTATTGTTGAAGTATGTATGTATGTTTTTTTTTTTATAGCGAAGGAAATACATTTACGTATTCAACAGGCTCAGGTGTTTCGCCTGGATATGTCGGACTCGAGATGTTAATACCGACTAAAACCTCCGCTCTCCTCTAACCTCTGATCCCCACGGAAACCGCCGTTAGGCATTACTTCATGGGGGGAGGATCTAGCTACTGCTCTTACTTCTGGTTGCTGACTTTTGCTCTTTTTTTCTCAATGGAACGCAAGTCTATGAGGACTTCTGTGGCAAATTTGCTGGTAGCGTTCCACGCAGCTTCTGATGACAACATTGCTTCTACTAATGTCTCCGGCTGGATTCTCTGGTTCAGGACACTCTCCAGTTCACCACGCTGAGAATCAAAACGAGGGCACACAAAGAAAACGTGCTCTGCATCTTCAGTAACTCCTGGACAGGACGGGCACTCCGGGGAATCATCATGCTTAAAGCGGTAGAGATACGCCCGAAAACAGCCGTGTCCTGACAACATCTGTGTAAGATAGTAGTTGATCTCGCCGTGGTTTCGGTTCAGCCAGACATCAATTCGTGGTATAAGGCGGTGCGTCCACCTGCCCTTCACTGCAGTGTCCCACTGGAGCTGCCATCGGCTTACACTGTTCTGCCGTTCTTCTGTTCTAAGTTCCTCAGCACTTAGTATGGTTGACCTCTTTCGGTGTTGAAGGGTCCGTCTTTCCTCAGCTATGACTTTAAGAGGCAGGGTTCCGGAAATGACACACACTGCTTCCTCAGATATTGTGCGGAAGGCGCTAGCCACCCTTAAAGCGCTCCGACGGTATATCGGTCCAGCTTTCCTCCATGATTCTGGCGTCTCGAGAGCGTCGGCCCAAATGGATATTGCGTATGTTAGCACTGATGTGGCTACCGATGACAGCAGTAGCCTCCTGGCCTGCTTTGGGCCTCCGACGTTAGGCATTAGTCGTGCTAGGCTAGCTACCACTGCTGATGCTTTGGCACTCACGTGTTCGACTTGTTGCTTAAAATTTAGTCGGGCATCGAGCATCACTCCCAGATATCGGATAAATGGTTTTGTTGTGATTTCTTGTTCTCCGACTTTTAAGTTGATGGTTTCTACCGTCTTCCTACTAGTGATGAGCACTGCCTCAGTCTTATGCTTGGCTAGTTGCAAGTTCACCGTGTTCATCCACAGGTTTATTCTTCTAAACGTGATATCGAAAGCCAGGTTTATGTCTTCAAGATGCTTTGCGACGATCACCACAGCTACATCATCGGCGTATGCTACAAGTTTGACTTCTGCTGGCAACGCGATTCTCAAGAGACCATCATACATGATGTTCCACAGTAAAGGACCTAGGACTGAGCCTTGTGGTACTCCCCCGGTAATCTCGTACTCTTTTGGACCGTTCTTTGTGTCATATTTCAGGACCCTATTCGTGAAGTAGCTCGCTACAATTCTACGAAGGTATCCTGGCACGTTCTTTTCTTCGAGGGCCCGCATGACGCAGTTCCAGTTAGCGGAGTTGAAGGCGTTCTTAATGTCCAAGGTAGCCACTAAGCAGTACTTCTTCTTTCCACCCTTCCATCTAGTTCCTGCGATTGCATCCTTGGCTGTATTAACAACTAGGTTGATTGCGTCCAGGGTTGATCGTCCTTTTCGAAATCCATACTGATTGTCTGCCAGGATTGAATCCACTACTGCTTCTATCCTTTGATGTATTATGCGCTCTAATATCTTACCCGCCGTGTCTAACATGCAAAGTGGACGGTAAGATGACGGCTCTTCTGGAGGCTTCTTTCCCTTGGGAAGCAGTACCAGGCGTTGCTGTTTCCACTTTCGAGGAAAAATCCCTTCCTTGAGGCACGCGTCGTAAACGTCCAAGAATAATGTCGATGCTGCCTTTACAGCTGTTTTTAAGGCAATATTAGGGATTCCGTCCAATCCCGGCGCTTTATTATTACCTACACGATTACAAGCCTCCATTAGTTCATCTTCCGTGACAGATGGAATGTCGTCCAGTTCGTCCTGTGCTAGCAGGTAGCTGAATTCGCGCTGTTGTGGGAAAAGCGCAGTTACGATCTTCTGTAGGAGTTGAGGGCACGTAGGCGACTGCATGGGCTGGTTTTTTAGTTGCGTCATGACGACCTTGTAAGGCTTTCACCATGGATCTTTGTCTACCTCATTGATTAGCTCTTTCCAACATTGTCTCTTACTATCTTTTATAGCTTTGTTCAAAGTTCGACGGGCTTTTTTGTACTCTGCGACCAGCTCCGCAGAATTGGATTGCCGATAGCCACGCTGAGATATTCTTCTTTTCCTGTGACACTCTTTCCGAAGAACACCAATTTGATCGTTCCACCAGTGCACCGAAAGTCTTTTAATTGTACCACGTTTACGAGACATGCTAGCGTCACACGCCTGGGTCACTCTCTTCATCAGGACTTTGGTCTTATATTCTGCGCATCCAGCGATGGTCAGGTCACTATTGAACGCTACTAACAGTGCGCTAGGGTCAAAAGATTCCACCTTCCAACCGACGGTGTTAGATCTCCTGTTAGGTCTTCTGAAGCTCTGGTCATTTGATATTTCCCAAAGGATCGCGTTGTGGTCGCTGGCCGTGTAGATATCCATCACCTTCCAGTTTATGTTACCTCTGGTGAGGCTACTACTGACGAAAGTGAGATCTATAATTGAGCTTGCGTCTCCTTTAGTGTAGGTTGGCGTAACACCGCTGTTGAGCAGAACTACATCTAGTGTGGAAAAGGCTTCTAGTAGTTCCTTTCCTCGCGTATTAGTATGCTTGCTGCCCCAGTCTACTGCCCAGGCGTTGAAGTCTCCGGCTATTGCCACTGGGTAGTACTGCTTCACGTCCTCGGTTAATCGATCCAGGAATTCGGTGAATTCAACGATAGAGAGGCTAGGTGGCGCATAACAGCTGTAGAAGCGGATGCCATCTACTGATGCTGCTACAAAGCCAGCGTTGCCATTGTTAACTACGCTCTGAAACGGAAAATTGTTACAAGACCAAATGACAGCTTTAGTAGTGCTGTCTGTCTCCCATAGTTGGCCGTTAAGGTGTTTATATGGCTCAGCTATAAGTGCAAGATCAAGCTTTAGTTCACGCACTGTCTGCAAAAGCAAGTCATGTGCAGTCTCACAGTGGTTTATGTTGAGCTGCAGTATCTTCATGCTCTCTTATTTGTAATCTTCTGAAGTGCTTCTTGGAAGATGGGGCATTGACTGGAACCAGCCCGGTGAGTAATATCCGTTGAGCTGGGTTTTTCAGCACATAGCATGCACTTCGCCTTATTTGGGCATTTAGCTACTTGATGATCTGCTTGTCCGCACTTGATGCACAACTTCGATCGATTCACTTCACTTATACACTGAGCAGCAACGTGTCCGTAGTGCCAGCACTTGAAACATGGCTGAGGCCTCTTCACCGCTCTGACCCGACAGTTTACCCAGCCGATCTTGATCTTGCCCCTTTCTCCGAGTACTGTCTGCGCTGTTGCTGTTGGTAGTGTCACAAGCGCTGATTTTGTGCCTCTGTAGGCCGGTCTGATTTTGATAGCTCCTATTGGTATCTTATAGCTATCTCCAGCTGCCTTTTGTAATGCCGCCAATACGTCATCTGTGGTCGTTGTATCATCGAGGTCTCGGATCTCTAGTTGCTCTTGTGGGCACTTACTGATGACTTCAGCTTCCTCTTTGAGGATGC